>NW_023596448.1:22196559-22339933 GCF_011947565.3 Pollicipes pollicipes | reverse complement strand
CCTTGTTACGCCGCGTCAAAAATTATTCCCGGACACAACCCGCACGCGGGACCCCTAGTTATGTCTGTCGACTATCGCAATTTCCGGGAGATCCATGCCCGCAATAGCCGCTAAAAATAGCTCGGGAAGTCCTCGAGGCCGATGGTGGAGCGTCCCGCCAGGCGGCTCGGGAGAGCCCCGGCCTCCCCGGGGCGCTTCTTCCGCGATCGGGCTGGAGCGATGGGCACAAGTTCTATACCTGTCGTGGTCTTATGAATTTAATATGCCAAAACGTGAGGGTCAACCTACGCGATTTTCTCTAACCGTATCGCATATAGAATGTAGGAATTGATGAGCGCCCAAGTGACCGCGAACTTGCGAACAATCACCATGAATAAGTTTTTGATGCATGATATCACAATTGTCACATTTAACCTGAACTTAACCTCATGTCAGTGCTTTTAGGAAAGCGCCCTCAGAATATAACGGGCAATTTTCGACAAGTTTTTTTCTGATTCATCGTGACACACCTAACAAGCATGGCATAAGGCAAAGACCAAAAAAGGCAAATAATGCATATGACGCCATCGTGCTCGAAGGGAAATGCTTGCTAGAAGGCCTGCCACC
Organism: Pollicipes pollicipes; assembly: GCF_011947565.3. Taxonomy (NCBI): domain Eukaryota; kingdom Metazoa; phylum Arthropoda; class Thecostraca; order Pollicipedomorpha; family Pollicipedidae; genus Pollicipes; species Pollicipes pollicipes. The sequence continues at coordinate 22,339,327 of NW_023596448.1, read as the reverse complement.
TAGGTTTGATATGTCCCATATATATATATATATATAATATATATATATATATATATATATATAATATATATATATATATATATATATATATATATATAGTATAATGCAATATACAGAACATGTTTATGTATATGTATACACACACACACACACTATATAATATATATATATATATATATACTGCATGTATGCATATTAATATATATCCAGCTCTATCAACTTAGGAACATCAGAGGACATACGACGAGGGAGTCCGTCAAAATGCAATGTAAGAGACTTTTGTTAGCCAGAGCTGCAAGCAAGACAAATCCGGTGAATTTTTATGCAGAGGTGAATACATATAAGCACACACACATACATCATTTACATGCATACATATGTATATATATATATATATATATATATATATATATATATATATAGATATATATTGTGCGTGTCGTTCGTGCGCGTGCGGGCGTGCGTGCGTGTTGCGTTCTGCGTGCGTGCGTGCGTGCGTGTGTGCGTTGCGTGCGTGCGTGCGTGCGTGCGGTGCGTGCGTGCGTGCGTGCGTGCGTGTGGTGTGTGTGTGTGTGTGTGTGTGTGTGTGTTGTGTGTGTTGTGTGTGTGTGTGTGTGTGTGTGTGTGTGTGTTGTGTGTGTGTGTGTGTGTGGTGTGTGTGTGTGTGTGTGTGTGTGGTGTGTGTGGTGTGTGTTTGTGTGTGTGTGTGGTGTGTGTGTGTGTGTGTGTGTGTGTGGTGTGTGTGTGGTGTTGTGTGTGGTGTGTGTGTGTGTGTGTGGTGTGTGTGTGTGTGTAAGAGGGCCTGAGCTAAGTGTCTACTCTATGTGTGTTCTTGGAACCCTTGACAGTTGATGTTGCTGAAACCCTTGACATCGCACTTAATGAGCTTGTTTCCGCTAATTCAAGTTTTCATTTTATCACTTCCTGTTAATCATAAGGTAGACAATAGCTCGCCGATATCTGACATATATCAACTGGCCTGACGTTTCAGAATCATATATTTCTCTCTCAAACACACACACATAACATACAGGGCGAAAATGTGTATACAGAAAAATGCTTGGATTTAACCAAATAGAACTTCACCCTTAATTTGCACGAGGTCGAAATGGCGTGGTTACCGCTTTTGGGAGCATCAGTACTCAAATGGCGAAACACGTGCTGAAAATAAGGTGTGCCACCTAGGATGATAACACCAATCATGCCTCATTGAGGTGAAGGGTGAATGGGGGATTACTCTGCTTGTTGAAATTTGGACAGTGTTTTGACGATGATTGATGATAATTTTCTGTACGATGGTAGCGTTCCTGGTGAGGTCGTCTCGGGTGATGCTCCGACGGCGTTCATGTTCTTTTCGAGCACTGCCCGCCAAGCACGAGGTCAACCGCCTTGAAAGTGTAGCGGTAGTGACACTAACATGATTTGATTGTTTCAGGAGTCTGCGATATCATATGTCACCACAAAATCTCTATTGATTCTCCATCGTTTCCAAACGTGTCAACCGCTTCGTTTTCACTCGTGCGAGACGACTCGTGTTGACGATCAACCTTGATTTAGTTGTACCTCAGTGATCTTCTGAAAACATGTTGCCGTCCTCAGATGTTGTATATGTCTCTTTGAGAATGGGAATGGGATTCCGAAACGTCAGACCAGTTGAAAGATGTCAAACATCGGCGAGCTATTTTCTACCCTCAATTATCAACAACAGGTGGTAACACGCGCACACACACCAACACCCAGAGAGGGAGAGGGAGAGAGAGAGAGAGAGAGAGAGAGAGAGAGAGAGAGAGAGAGAGAGAGAGAGAGATAGAGAGAGAAGAGGAGAGAGGAGATAGAGAGAGAGAGAGAGAGAGAGAGAGAGAGAGAGAGAGAGAGAAGAGAGAGAGAGAGACATTGTGCATATATATATATATTATATATATATATATATATATATATATATATATAACCATCTATATCTATATCCATATATATTTATACATATATAACTATCTATATCTATATCCATATCTATATATAACCATCTATATCTATATCCATATATATTTATACATATATAACTATCTATATCTATATCTATATCTATATCCATATATATATATATATATATATATATATATATACGTATATACACATATCGTGTATCGCCCATCACGGGAGGTGGCCGCCCCGGCAGCCGGTGGTGACCCCAGTGACCCAGCCGTCTGGACGGGCGAGCCGCCGGTGCCAGGCCTCAGCCCGGAGCCAGGCTCAGAACTATTCAGCTGGTGCCCGGGATCGACGGTTCGGCGCTGGGGTCACCGCGTCCGCCAGCATACCCAGCGCGCGCCCACTCGTCAGAATTGTGGCCGGCCAATCCGCTTAGCTGCCGGCCTGATGGCGCGTCCCGGGGCGACTGCGCTTCGCACCTCGGCCGCCAGGGGCGCTCCGAGTCGGACAGGTGCCGAGGAGGGCACAAGGTCCGCTGCCAGAGGGCACAGACTGGCAGCCTGGGTACGGGTGACCTGCGGGCACGTGTAGCGAGAGTTCGGTTGCGTTGGCGCCGGCCGGTTTTAAGTCGGCTGTGGGCTGGACCGGTGCCACGTGGCGCCAGTTTTAAGCGGCTTGGATGCAGGCGGAACACTGCTGCTATCGATGAGGCTACTGCACGTCATAGGCCATTAGCTACGCCACGAGATAAACCAACAACCTTCCAAACATCCCCTATCCGATTTTGTCCCCATGATGTGGCTTTTGTTATGGCTCGAACGACTGAGAATGATACCAAAGTTACACAATGTACTATATGTAAAATAATTCATCGAACCCCTTGACATCACAGCTGGACATGATCACGGCAAAATGGGCTTTAGTGGCCATACACACTATGCTCCATTAATCACATGACATTGGTCGGATCACGCCTTTTTTGCACCAAGATGACAGCGGACGATGCAAGGTGTGCGTTGCGTAAATAAAATAAAGTGGAAGCCAGGACATCGGGGTGAAAAATCAAACCAAAAATCACATTAAGGCCAAGCTTTCATGCTTCTAGGATTCAATGAGCCCCCTCACCAGTCATGGCTGTCTCGGAGGTCGCTGCCATCACCAGTCATGGCTGTCTCGGGGGTTTGCTTTCGTACCACATGTCCTCGGCCCTGGAAGAGCTTGGATAGCGCCAAATGCGTGACTTGACCCGGTGCCGAGACATCACTCTCTGCAGGTCTTTGAACCCACATCAGGCCCCAAGGCAATTTGAGCAATTATTCGTACAACACACACACACACACACACGCACGCACGCACGCACTGCACGCACGCACCGCACGACACACACCACACCACACCCACGCACCAAGCACCACGCACACACCACACACACACACACACACACACACACACCACACACACACACACACACACACACACACACACACACACACACACACACACCACCACACACACACACTATATATATATATATATATATATATATATATATATATATATATACATTCACATATTTTGCGTGCGTGCGTGCGTGCGTGCGCGTGTGTATGTGTGCGCATTTATAGGGACGAATCATTGAACATCCTATATATGCATTTGTATATATGTTATCTGTCCCGATGAGGGACAGATGTGTAGGTATAATGCCTTTCCCGATGAGGGACAAGTGTGTAGATATAGTACCTGTCCCGATACCTGCTCCGTGCTTTCGGTTCAGCTGTCATGGGGTGTGTGGCGAGCTTGCACAGTCGGACGTGCCCGGCGAGGCAATCAACGTCGAGCCGGTGAACAAGTTCCAGTTGGAGAAATTGCCTATGAGCTCCTTATTGACAGACTAGACGACGCGAGGAAAGGCTACGCGTGTGATTGCATTCCACTGAACGCCTAGTTCACTCCTCTCATGGTGATCTTTTGGCTACCTGGCTGCAGAAACAGGTTCGTGGGACATAAATGAGCGTCACTTGTGGGCCTTGTAGCGGCATGATTATTCCGTGCGGATATATAAGTTATGAATGGCAACGGCGATCTCATGTTTACTTATGCAACAACTTTTTTAGCTGCTTGTCTGACTTCTGTCAACTTGTGTGGCAACCCAGTAGGATTAAAAAACGTAATCGAGAAGCCTGTAACGAAATATTAGAAGCTACGGAGTCTGGTTAAATTTTATTACCATCCGTCGTTTCGAACTCCACTTTTTGGAATGGCATCTGCCTTTTTCTTTAACGGAAAAAATTAAATTAGGTCATTAACCTTGCCTCGACATCGTCATCAACGCAGGTTGAGATACGAAACAAGCAAGGCTGATAAAGCTCATTGTTCCATAACGATATGGATAAGTAACTTAAAGGGTGTGTTCCACATATGTCGATAATAGAGCAAGCATCAGATAGGATGAAATAAGCTCATTTATAACTATTGGTACACCTTTAAGTAGGAAAGACCCTTCCAGACAACACAATTTCTCTGTTCAGTAAATACGCTCCTCAATACGTCATTGTTTGACTAAGTCATCGTACTTAGCACAACCTTGCTTGAGCGCCAATCGATGGCCACTATATCCGGATATCCTGCTCACGAATGCCAGATATGAACGACTTGGCATTTATATTTATCTTAGCCCTGATCGCCGCATGACTAATGGAATGGAAGAGTCCGAATGGCGTTATGATGACGTCATAGATCCCTGGGTGACCTTGAAATAGTCTCCCCGATGAAGTCCGCTCATCTTTGCGGGCTTGTAGCCAAGAAACCAGAGCGGCTTATGTCTTTAGAAGCGCAGTACTGTGAACTGCGCCGCATGGTCTTCAAGATGGCCATTTCAGTTCAAAACCCCACACAAATACAGAACACCCCCTTTAAAGGTATTTAGTCCACGCTTGAAAAAGGTCCGAATTTCATAGTTTCAGAAACACTTTCACGCGTCTGATAGGGTGAAGACGTCTTGAGAGCTTATTCTTTGTAAGCCTATAAGTGACTGCAAATCAGAGTCCCCGCAGTGTCCAGCGGGGGCAGCATGGTCATGATACGCTTCCCGCACCGCCCTTATATAACCTCGCATCTTCAGTCCGAAGCCCCCCGGGAAGCGGCCGACGGCACACTTATTGCCGCTTGGCCCTGCTGATCCCGGCGCCATGCTTCGCAGGCGCTGGCGTCTGTGCCGCGGCCTAGGGTGTCTTCTGCTGACAGGCCAGAGATGAGGCTGACGATAATGACCCTTGTGGCGTGTCGCGAGGCCCCCGTAGACTGCTGACCGCCGGTGTTTGCTGGGCGTGACATCACCAGGGACGGCCGATATTTTCCGAGAACGAACACAATATGGTCGCCACCGCGGGCACGTTCGGCATTGTGTCCACAGTTCGATACATTATTGGCGCACATCAAAGGCAGGACGATTGCAAGCGCCCATTCATGTGCGCATGCGTGAAGTGAATAGCTATTGGACATTTTAGCGACAATACAACGCCTCCATTGTGAGCACCGTTGCACGGTGTACAAGTATGCGCGTTCTCATATGGCCATTTGATCACGCTGCCATGTGACGACAACGTTACGTAACACCCACGGCAGCTAAGTGTGGCAAGGTCCCGTTATTGGCTGCTGTCCGTCCAATGTGCATTATGGCAACTCAATACTTGTACGCTGCCTCAGTTGCCCGCGCCGGCCGGACGTCCACAGCGCGGTGTAACGCATGACTTCACTGTACTCACGTGTGCCGTGATGCCCGGGGCGCAGAAGTCGCTGGCCAGCGCCATCCGCAGCCTGGGGTGACCTCTGACCGCTCGTCTCTGGATGACCTCTGACCTCCGGCCGTGTGTGGCATCGGCCGGCGCTCGCCGTCCACACTGGCATGCTGTGAAGCGCGGGTGTTACGAGGGACTAATGCATCAATACTTAGTGAAATGTGCACTCAGTCATGCACGCGATAGGACGCCTAGCCGCAGCAAGATAACTCCATCGGATTTGGCTCAATTGCTTGAGGCCCTGGCTAACACAGGACTCATTCACTGCATTATTATGGACTCCTGCATTGTAAGTCCTCAACTATATTAGCTAATTGCCAAAAGGCCCCGCCCAACGCAAGTCCCGCTGAAAGCCCGGTTCCCGTCCCTGTCCCTGTTAGCAAATGTGGCTCTGGACAACTCGGTACCCCTCGCAACACAGGACCCCTGCCAGGCACTGTGGGTCCCCGGCTGATAAAGCGGCCCCGACGAATGCAAGTTGGCTCCGGCCTCGTCCTGCTTGGCAAATGGGTCCCCAGGACCCATATGGATTCAGAGCGGACTGTTTGGTGCTGGTGGTTTCTGACATGGGACCCTCACTGCCCCAGGAGGCACTGATCAGCGCCCGTGACCTTCTGGCTGATATTTGAGGGTCCGGGGCTCGACCTTGCGGGTCGGTGTCGCTTACTGCCCCCTCTGGTCGGCGCTTCTAGCTCTTCTGGTCTTCCAATCGGACCCTTGATTATCGGTCCAGGTCTCCACATCCGTCACCAGTCATCAAAGTCTCCACATCACCTCCAGCTTACAGTCTGCGCGTCGTCTCCTGTCTACAGCCTGCACAATACTTCCAGTCTACAGTCTGCACATCATCCCCTGTCTATAGCCTGCACAATACCTCCAGTCTACGGTATGCACATCATCCCCCGTCTAGTCTTCATGTCACATCAAGTCTACAGTCTGCAAATCACCTCCTGTCTAGTCTGCACATCATCCCCTGTCTACAGTCGGCGCATCATCTCTTGTCTACAGTATTCACGTCACACCAAGTCTACAGTCTGCAAATCACCTCCTGTCTAGTCTGCACATCATTTCCTGTCTGCAGCCGGCGCAGCATCTCCTGTCTACAGTCTTCACGTCACATCAAGTCTACAGTCTGCAAATCACCTCCTGTCTAGTCTTCACGTCACATCTAGTCTTCAGTCTGCGCAAACTCCTGTCTACAGTATTCACGTCACATCTAGTCTCAGTCTGCAAACCACCTCCTGTCTACAGTCTGCACGTCACATCTAGTCCTTCTACTGCAAACACCACTCCTGTCTACAGTCTGCACGTCACATTCAGTCTCAGTCTGCAAATCACACTCCTGTCTAGTCTGCACATCATTCCCTGTCTGTCGGCACATCATCTCCTGTCTACGTCTTCACGTCACATCAGTCTTCAGTCTGCAAATCACCTCCTGTCTAGTCTGCACATCATTCCTGTCTACAGTCGGCCATCATCTCCTGTCTACAGTTTCACGTCACATCAGTCTAATGCCTCAAATCACCTCCTGTCTACAGTCTTCACTACAATCTATCTACAGTCTGCAACCTCCGTCTACAGTCTTCACGTCACTCAAGTCTACAGTCTGCAAATCACCTCCTGTCTAGTCTGCACATCATTCCCTGTCTACAGTCGGCACATCATCTCCTGTCTAGTCTCACGTCACATCAAGTCTACAGTCTGCAAATCACCTCCTGTCTAGTCTGCACATCATTCCCTGTCTTCCGTCGGCACATCATCTCCTGTCTACAGTCTTCACGCCACATCAAGTCTACAGTCTGCAAATCACCTCCTGTCTAGTCTGCACATCATTCCCGGTCTACAGTCGGCGCATCATCTCCTGTCTACCGTATTCACTCACATCAAGTCTTCAGTCTGCAAATCCAACCTCCTGCCTAGTCTGCACATCATTTCCTGCCTACACTCGGCGCATCATCCTCTGTCTGAGAACGCTGCTGGATGACTTCGTTAACAGCAAGATTCCGCTGAATCCGCAAAATCATCAACGATAATTAATTACGGCGAGATCGAGGCCACTGCCGGTCTCACCGATACGCCTGATGTGGCGTCGTTGGTGGTGACTCACAAACGGCACCTGTGAGCGAGATTTCGCCGGCTTACCTTGCATTGTTGGAGTCAACTACTGTAACTATCGGCCATACTAAGCCCGCGCATAAATCAGCATTTCGGCTAGATGCATTCGTAAGTCAAACAAATTTTTAAAACGTGTGCAATTCACGTACATTCCTATGTTCGCAGTGTAAGGCATGCATATATCATTGTTATCAGTATTTAAATGTAGCTATCATGTCAGAGTCAACATATATTTTATTCATGTTCTGCGTTGCTACATCAAATATTATCTGGATCGCATTTTAGACCGGTGTTTGAGAATACCGTTCAACAGAAGAAAGGGCCTTATTTTCACATTGATAATAACATCGGACGTAGTGAGGATGCTAAAAGGTGCAAGTATACTAATGCAGTGAGTATAGCTTCGTATTTAGTAGACGAGCTTGCAAATACATTAACAACAAATATTACCCAAAAGTCCGTCCGGGTGCTCCTTGTTATCCCAACACAGAGCGGGAAGTGAATGTAATTTTTAGATACTTTTATATATTTTATAAATTTATAATTTGACCACCCCTGCCATCTGGAGGGATCTCTTTGAGGCTGCTAAAAGAAAAAGGTGCATGTTCTTGGGGAAAAGGATTCATACCCACATGTCAAAAATTCTACAAGTGCTTTCAAATATTGGCGTTCTTTAAACATAATCATGCGCGAACAGCATCAGTGAAAACCACACAGCTGACCATCGATTTCCTTTTGCATCAGTGCATAGCGGAAGTCCCTGAGGCGTGATATAAACACATGAAGAAACTGGCTGTCACATTGTACACATCTGACCAACGGTGAGTCATGTAAAAAACAAAGAATGCTGTATTTCCAGCCCACCAAAGGGTCATCGCACGGTATACATCTTTTCAAGGCACAATTTGATAGTTGGTAAAATTAAATTACTGTCGATTACTGTCGATTACGACAGTACGCGAAATCACAAAAATTAAAACCGGGCGGTGTCTCATTACAATGACGTCATTCCCTCTCATTCCAAAACACCTCACACTGATGAGCAACAAGGCTTACGACATGATATAAAACTGCACAGCCAAACAACTAGGTTCCACTACCATTTATCTCGCACAGCTGACCCGAGGTCAATGCCAGGTCAAATCATATCACCGGCGGTGAGGGTGATTATCGACTCCCGTCCCGGCTAGCGTTATTGGCGTCGCCACACTGTGCTTGACACCGGTGCCCATGGCAGGCCCCCTCGCCTAGTGAAGTCAAGCCATGCGCAGCTGTGTCCGACAGTTGCTTTTGTTGGGCTTGCATGCTAGACTGACGCACCGAAAATAGCCGCTGAGAGCTTCCTGGTTTGGTCGATTCCTGTTACTGCATTAGGCCCGAAATACGCACCGCGGGGGACTAGAAACAGACCCCAGCCCAGGCTCACAGTCTGATGGGAGGGCAGAGAAAGAAACACTCCAGATGTGGTGGCGAGCTGAACCTGAGAGGCGATAACAAACATCGCGTTCGCTTTGTCCTTTTGAAACCGAATGTCTCACCTCATACAGTTCATCCGGTCCATGTATGGACCCTCCTCATTCAAAACCCTTCTAACGTCCAACAGTTTCACGCTAATTTCTGTTGGCAATATTGAGCTGGAAGCAAATCAAAGGCCCACACCGATCTAAGAGGGCGTGTGTCCAAGGCGGCCAGGCCAACGTAACGATAACGCAGGGTAACGATCACAAAACCCCTTACTCAAGCATGCTGTGCCGCAACTCCCGGCAGCCGGGGGCTCGCCATTGTTCTCGGTAAGTTTCATCAGCGTGAGCGCAGCAGACGAAAGGGGTCGCACGCCGCCGCGAGCGCGGAAGTCGGGCAGCACGAGCGCTCGCACCCATATATCTGCAGACACGCTAACAAGCAGCCAGCGCTTTCTAGCTGGACGCGAGCTATTTCAGTACATGACCGCTCTGTTGTGGCCCAAGTGGATCGCCACGCGAGCCTGCTCGAAAGGTCACCGCCCGGGGGCGGCGCGGTGCGGCCGGAGCCGGGCCGCCTCCACCCATCGGTGTGGCATGACAATGCGGCCAGTGACGTGCTCCACGTCGCCTGACGATGGCGGCACCATCGTGTTGATATCAGTGTGGACGGAAAAGTGTCCGTTGTGTTTTGTTTTAACGTAACTTACGCATCAGCACATCAGTTGTTAAGGTCGTTAGTGTAACTTGTTCTGAGCTTTGAAGCTGTTTATTTGGAATGCATTTGTTCAGCATCAAATTCAAGCGTTTTATAACGCATTTTCGTGTTGTTTTTTTTTAAAGCGTTCTATAATGTCCCTTCTTACATTAAACTGAGGCACTACTAACACGCGTTGGGGTACGGCGGGATCGATAAGACATCTGCAGGTTTTTTCTAGCATAGCTTGCACACGGTGTGGCGTAGCCACGCCAAACTCTGTATGGCTGTGAACAATATTTTGATATTTTGGCTTAAAACTGAAATATACGTCGCGAGGTCGCTGACCCATGGCAGGTCAAATTCAATCAACAGCCGTCGGCGAAGGCAATTCCCAGTGAATCGCTCAATCTTTCACATTCCATGGTTTTTGTTCCTCCATTTCAGGCTTCATTGGCCTACCTGACATTCCTGTCCGGTTCAGGTATGTCCTGTAAAAAAATAGGAGCATTTTGGTTGCACCCAACCCGAGACAAGCTGATCATACCTGGAAGTTTCACGCAAGTTCGTGAAGCTGTTCGGGAGAATGCCCAACAGGCCGCTGACAGGCATATCACGGCTTCAATGTACGGAAGCTGGATGCAGGTGCATCCTTAACTGCAACTAAAACATTGCGTACGTTGATCGGTGCATCAGCGAGGAGCGTTATTCACATAGCTAAGACAGTAGTGTTAGCGTTATTCCTCGTATAAGGCCAGCTAGCAGAATTCACTTCTGCCATTGTTTCGATAGTCATGTTTCCGCAATATCAACCGAACTGTATCTACATTCTCCTGGTTTTTCTCCGGAGAATAAAACTAATACTATCTTATACATGCAACTGAAACATGTCCACCTCAGATTCTCATTCACATAGGCTTTGAGCTAAGATTTCTTCAGTTCCCTAATGCATACAGCGCGTCCCTAACGTAACAGTTCGCAAGCAAACTATGCGTTACTAGCTTCGGCGATTGTACGTATATGCACTCGACTCCCCATCCCGTGGCTTCTGTATTCGTAGTGACCTAATTTGGTAAGACAATAGTAATAGCCGTATTCCTCGGAGGGAATACATATACATAATAAATACAAAATAAACAGGATGATGGAGGCATAGATTAACCAATCTCCTGGTTTTTCCCCCGAGGAATAAGGCTATTACTATTGCCTTATCTACGTGCATCATGTTCTTCGCAAGCGCACTGAACAGCTCATGTAATTCTGTGACCTACTTTGCATTACATCCTGCATCATATATGATGGGAGACCTCACAATGCTCGCAACGGAACAGAACTTGGCGTCGGCTGTGCAAATGCCTTTAATAATCCATTACACAAACTCCTCTGCTAAGTCAGTTGATCAAGGTGCCGGAGAACAGGCCTACGAAGGCTACGTCGTTATCAGAGCACCTTTCCGCCAGCCACACCCCGAGCCTGACATAGATGAGGCCTTCGATCGTTAAAGGTCACCTGACACGTGCGCACGCTCACGCTCGCCGTTACCCACCGTCCAACGCCAAGCTCTATTGCTCCGCAGGCATGCAGACGAATTCAACGGGTGGATGCCGCATCGATTCCACAGTCGGGTGGCCGCATCGATTTCACACTCCGTTGTCCGGGCGTATCTCGCAGCTGGACGTCAGCATGCCGGAAATTTACATGGTCATCGCTCCCGGGCGCCGAGCTGCGACACTGGCCACGTGCGCTCCGATCGCCGCCCCAGAAAGAGCATTGGAGGAACGCTGCTGCGAAGATCGCACGGTCCTTGAAATGACGCGGAATGCTTTATCCAACATGCTTTACCTAGCCTACGCTGCACGTCTGGTTCCAGAACTTAGTCACAAAATGTAGTCAGCGGCCTGTTGGTTACGTCCATACACACGCAAGCGCTGGGCTCGCGTTGCCCACCTGCACACTTTTTCAAGATTTAGCCTTAACCTTTTGACTCGACGGATTTCCGGGGCTTGAGCGCGTGCTAAGCAGGGCCGTTTCAGGACAAATCGGCCAGTAGGAGATCGATTGTACATCATCTCTTAGACTTTAGACAATATTTCTTACGAGGTGTTCTCAAGTACGAGACCACGCCCGCGGCAGTTAGGCTCGACGGGTCAACGGTTTGGCATTTATGACACCAGGGAGCTTCGCCATCATGAATCACAGAAGTATTTCAGAGAGTATGTCTAGACATCCCTTTGAGGACGATATCTGTCAAAATAAATTATGCGGATGCATTGATAATAATCATGGGTTGGTAACTATGACATCATGACTTTGAAAATGACAGCGTCGAAATGATCATGTGACCTAAGAACGAACCAAGATAATTGACAAGTCTCCCAATTGGCGTATATTTATGTTATAGTGGTCCTTTATATCCCAATGACATTTTGAGAAGAGAACTATAAGTTCTTGTAACGGTTATCATACATTTCAATGTTCGCCCTGATAGGGAGTCTGAGGAGCGGGGGAGGGGGTGATGCGACCACCCCACAAAATTGTCTGAGGATACCTTTCCACCATGTGTAAACGCACACCAATTTCCGGTAGTCTATGGGTCATCCATTGCGCGTGTTTTACCACCTCAAAAAGGCTTAAGGTGCGCCTCTGGAACGGAACCCACAAAATGGGCGTTTCCAACGCATCACGAAGCACGAGCAGGTTCACTGTCGCACCTCTCTACCGGCACAATGGCGCGGCAGACATCGATGAGGCCGCCATGCGTGCAGCGCCCCCCCCCCCCCCCCCCGCCCACCTCCAGCGTGAAACCCCGGGAAAGCCGAAGCCGAATGCCGCCGCGCAGTAGACTACGGGCGATGTCGTGAAACACTGGCATTTTTATTTTACGTCGTATTGGGGTGCTGAGGTAACATCCTTCCATGGCGAATACCGTCTTCGTTACTTTTCTCAAGCGAAGTTAGGAAGTCAGTCTTTCGGGTGTAAGAAGGTCGCAATATCCCTTTGGAAATAAGAAGTCCACGTATTTTCAATATCCGGTCCTATCCTACCAAGTTATTTAGGCGTGATGACCGTACCAATTATCATAGGTTTATCCATGCTTTTAGTCTGCTGATACGTAGACTTGCACTGTCATTCGTCCCAGTGGACTAATCTGCTCTAGGAAACATCCCTGCAACGCCATACGGAATTGCAGGAGGACGCGGCTGCGACACGCTTGACCTGAGAGACCCGATAGCGTTGCAGACGTGCTCACCGATAATGATCACCAAGTTCACTGATCACTGACCCCAAGTTCATCCCACTCTCACAGCTGACATTGCGCGGCCCCGGTCGATCCGTCAGCGCCAGCAGTGTTTGTCGCGTGAACCCTGACCCCACCATCCCATCGGGGGTTCCCAGGTCGGCAATGGAATCCGCGGCGAGAGTTCAAGTTGGCGTGATGATCAACACGCTGCGCCCGGCGTCCGCACCAGCAGCTCTCCCGTCGCCCGACCTCTCACACGACCGTCGCCACCGGCCGCCGGCTATCCCCGGCAGGCGCGCACACGGGCGCCTGAGGTGACTCGAGCCCACTCCGTCACGGGTGAGTGCGTCCCGAGAAGCGCTCTAACGAGCTGAGCCCCCGGGGCGAGCGGTCGCACGCGTCTGCTCTGCCGCGTTTCGATCATCCTCATCCAATTCGCCGGTTATTGATACACGGAGGCTGTATTGCATAGCGTAATACACAGCGGACTCAACCCAGCGCCTGAGATCACAGCGAGTGGCAAGACGAGGATGGGAGTGGCGCCGCGGGAGCCGGTGCTCGGCCCGCCCTCGCCAGCTGCCGACAGCCAAGGGCGGCCCGTGCCGACGGCACCCTGGGGTGCGCAGGCCAACAGCGCCAGCCAGGAGGGCAAGAGAGCGGCGGGGCTGCGTCGGAGATGGGAGTGGCGCCGTGGGAGCCGGTGCTCGGCCCGCCCTCGCCAGCTGCCGACAGCCGAGGGCAGCCCGTGCCGACGGCACCCTGGGGTGCGCAGGCCAACAGCACCAGCCAGGAGGGCAGGAGAGCGGCGGGGCTGCGTCGGAGACTGAAGGCAAGCCGGGCCGAGTGCGGACATCGATGGGAGCGAGAGGCCGACCCCACGGCCGGAGCGGAGCGGCACGGAGCGGCGTCAACGGTGCGAGGAGCCCGGCAGGAAGCGGGCTGGAACGGAAGGCGCCGCCACAGCGGGGCAGGAAACACACTATCGGGGCGAGGAACTCCTGGCGTAGCTGCAAGACTGCGACGCCGCAGACAGGAGGAGGTTGCAGCGGAGGAACAAGTAGGAACAACGCGGTAGACGACACAGGGAGCACGTCAAGACGCCAAAAACAGGCCGTGGGTGAAACTCGAGTACGAATCCTGGCGCCGTGGACGCAGAAACAACGATACAGTGCACAGAGCGGCAGAGTTACGAAACAGTCCATGGACACTGCGAAAACACCGTGTGGACGTACACAGGTCGCAAATGCGAACCCCGAGATCGTGCGGATTGGCATGCAAAATAAAAACACACGCGCGCTATACACCTATCGGGTTACAATCGGGCTAATGTTGGTTATTTCGTACTCCATCACACGCACAGGCAGAACATATGATTTCACGTGTCAGCTACATTAAACCCTACCATGGGTCCCCAAGCGCGTATAAAGTACATGCACGCTCGCGATCGGGTACGGTCGCCTGGCCGGCTAACAGATAAAAACGTCTTTATTTCACGACAGCCGAGTGTTTTACCCTGCAAACACAACACACCTCGACGTCACATTCCCATTCCATTCCATGCCAAGACGGCCACACAACACCGCATCGTTCGGTCCCGGCGCGACAACACAACACCAGACAAGCGTCTGGTCACCTACGCCTTTTCACTGGCCGCCATTCTCACGAGTTAATACCGAGCCACGCTCGCAACTGGTCGGTGCAGCGTGCTGTCCGCCTGCTACGGAAGGTGAGCCTAAGGCGAACGAGCACCGCCGGGAAGAAAGACTACACCACAGCATGCACCACACTATGTTCAATAGTTACAAAAATACGGGACTTCTTCTGCCGACACGGCAGCGCGACGACACCGCGCGTGACGTCGGCACGTGACGCTGGAGCGTGACAAGACGACACGGCGGCGGGACGGCGGCGTGACACGGCCTCCGCCGTCGCGGCGACGCGGCGGCGGGCCCGGCATGAGCCGACGGGCCCCGCAGGGGCCGCCTCGGCGGATGCACAGGCCCGCCCCCAACGGCGCTCATCGGGCGGCGTGCTGCGAGCAGCCCGTCGGAGCGGCGCGAGCGGCGTCATGCCGACGCCGGCCGGCTTCTGCGGGGCCGGCTCGGGCCGCCCGCCGCCGACGAGCCCAGCCCCCTCCTGCGCACATCGCCAGACGCCGCGCCAGGCTGACCAGAGCGGGGCGCCGGCAGTGTTTACGGCTTCCCCATGTTGATGTTTCTCCAGAGACCGATAAAAACGCGCTACGGCGCTCATCAGCCTAAAACCTGCAGCGCTCGTCAATCTCTGCAGCACGAGCGTGCAGCGTGCAGCCGCATGACGCCCGTCGGCTTCATGCGGAGACGGTGTAATCTCGGCACCATCGAACCACTATCGAGCTATCGAACTTTCGAGTCACGAAGCCCGCTCCGCACATCCCGCCGGCGACCCCACCCCGAACACTCCGGCTGCGGGGTCTGGCGGCCGATCGGTGCCGCGGTGACGTCGTCGTCCGGCCCCGCCGCGGCACCCCGCGGGCGGCGGACACGCAGCCGGTCGGAAGGCGCGCCGGCGGCTGAAGAGCGCGGGAGAGCGGCGGGCGGGATCGATGGGGAGGCGCTGCCGGCGGGCCCGCCGGGCCGGGCGCTGAGGAGGCGGCACTGCTAGCAGTCGTGCGGCCACCGCCCGGGCCGGGGGAGGGGCGCTCCTCGACAGCCGGGCGGCCGCAGGGGACCGGGGCGGTGGGGAAGGGCCAGCCGCTGTCGCCGTGATTGACGCCGCCGGCGATCGGCGTGGCGCGCCCGTCGCAATCTAGCTGTAGTTGTCGTAGTCGGAGAGATCGGTCATCTGCATCAGCGCAGCCGTGTAGGAGGGCGGCGGTGCCACCACCTGCCGGAAGGTGCTGCCGTCAGCTGCAGCCTGCAGGCGGCAGGCCCGCGCGCCGGTCACGGCATGGGATACCCCGATGGCACAACTGAGAGAGAGAGAGAGAGAGAGAGAGAGAGAGAGAGAGAGAGAGAGGAGAGAGAGAGAGAGAGAAGAGAGAGAGAGAGAGGAGAGAGAGAGAGAGAGAGAAGAGAGAGAGAGGAGAGAGAGAGAGAGAGAGAGAGAGAGAGAGAGAGAGAGAGAGAGAGAGAGAGAGAGAGAGAGAGAGAGAGAGAGAGAGAGAGAGAGAGAGAGAGAGAGAGAGAGAGAGAGAGAGAGAGAGAGAGAGAGAGAGAGAGAGAGAGAGAGAGGAGAGAGAGAGAGAGAGAGAGAGAGAGAGAGAGAGAGAGAGAGAGAGAGAGAGAGAGAGAGAGAGAGAGAGAGAGAGAGAGAGAGAGAGAGAGAGAGAGAGAGAGAGAGAGAGAGAGAGAGAGAGAGAGAGAGAGAGAGAGAGAGAGGAGAGAGAGAGAGAGAGAGAGAGAGAGAGAGAGAGAGAGAAGAGAGAGAGAGAGAGAGAGAGAGAGAGAGAGAGAGAGAGAGAAGAGAGAGAGAGAGAGAGAGAGAGAGAGAGAGAGAGAGAGAGAGAGAGAGAGAGAGAGAGAGAGAAGAGAGAGAGAGAGAGAGAGAGAGAGAGAGAGAGAGGAGAGAGAGAGAGAGAGAGAGAGAGAGAGAGAGAGAGAGAGAGAGAGAGAGAGAGAGAGAGAGAGAGAGAGAGAGAGAGAGAGAGAGAGAGAGAGAGAGAGAGGAGAGAGAGAGAGAGAGAGAGAGAGAGAGAGGAGAGAGAGAGAGAGAGAGAGAGAGGACGAGAGAGGAGAGAGAGAGGAGAGAGAGAGAGAGAGAGAGAGAGAGAGAGAGAGAGAGAGAGAGAGAGAGAGATGAGAGAGAGAGAGAGAGAGAGAGAGAGAGAGAGAGAGAGAGAGAGAGACGTATGGACTCCCCGCCACTTGAATCTGAACCGCGAACAAGGACATTCCCGAAAACAGAGTCTGAATATGAAGCACGTAACTCATGAGCTTGCTTGCTGAGAAATGAGAGCCTAGCGCGCGAGACATGGCCGACCATTAATACCGAAACAAAGACTAAGTTATCACGCAAGTAAATTGCCTTTCGACAAACTAATCCAGAGATATGACGAAGCCATTCGCCCTGCCTTGGTGCCGTCAAGGCTCACACAGTCATGCATCACACGGACCTCCGCGAGCAAGACGCATGCACACATCATGCCAATGCGGGAGACGGGTTTCTTTTTGGGGACAACACGACCTGGGCTGAAAGATGCTTCAGGACAACACGACCTGGGCAGGAACATGTTTCAAGACCACGTGACCTGGGCAGGAACATGTTTAAGGGCAACACGACCAGGACAGAAAGAGGTGCAAGTATTGCGCTGAACTGCGAATTACTTTCCTGAAATGAGTGTCCATGTTGGCTGATGAAACAGATATGATTAGCACTCATTCCCCAATAACATATCTCACACAATACACAACACCTTCGGCCACAAAATCCCAGCCGCGAAGCTTCGTTGCCAAAACTAACGCCTAGCGTCGCTTCAAAACCACCAACGAATCGAAGACGCATCCGAAACCGCAGCAGAGCATGGACGTCTGACAAGGCTGGAGCTACCCTCACCATTACCGTCAGCTCAGCTGCCAGATCATTCGATAACAGCGTGAGCTCCCGTTCCAGACAGCGCATCTGTGCGATTCCGTTTTTGGAGGGGCGATGACATTTAGCTACGAAAGCCGGGCTGAAAACGGGGCGGGCCATGACACGGCAAGGCGCGCTGCGTAAATCTGCCAGTTCAAGCTGCCCGTGGAACAGAAATAAGTCTCGATAGGGCGATGCGGTCAGGATCTTCAAACAAGCTGTGCTTAGTACAAACTCTGCGCAGAACTACAACAGCTGACAACACACAACTGACGCAGTGGCGTTCCGTGCGCGAAGCCAGCACGCAAAGCGCTAATGCTATTGACAGCCGGTGGGTGGGTGTCTGTGAGTTATATGTTTCAGCCTGCATGTTTATATCTCCTGCACTTTTGACGCGGGCCTGAAACAGCCAGGCTCTATGGTGGATGATTCCATGAACGTAATATAATACAACACAATACAGAACAGTCAGACAAACAACAAAAAATATTAAAAAGATTCATCCACTTCCGTGAATATAATACGGTTGATCATATCTTTAGAAGTAATTTTAGGAATTCCTTGTCCACAAAAAAGGTACAGTGGGTGGGATTCGATTCCATACCAGAGAACAGGGATAGACAGCAGAAGCTGCATTATACTGGGGGGGGGAGAGGGGGGAGGGGGGCATGCTGCCTTCAGCTGTCGACCGGTCGTCAGCACAAAAAAAACGCGCTTTCTCAATCCGACAGCAGCCGGTTCAGAGCACTACCCTCTAAGTGACTCGGCGCGCGCGCTCGGATCCATTCCATTGGTGACCTCGCTCCGAAGATGCCACACTCGACAGGCGCCCGCCGACGGCGACATCCACGTTTATCCGAGCATCAAACACCTCGCAAACAGTCCACACGGCCACTTGCCAGACGGCTCGGCATCGATCGCCAGGGGTCACCCTGCCAGTGCCGTCCGCTGAAAACCAACCGGGCCTGCCCGCCGACGCGCGCGTGAAACACTCGCCTGGCCTCTCGCGTGCTGTTTATCGGCGCTGCGGCGGCCAGACGATGAGTCGCGGGGCCTGCGATCGCGGGGATGTGTGTCGCCTGCGCGTGCGATCAGCCCGCAGCCGGGCATAGGCGGCCGTGCAGCCGGAGACGGCGCGACCCGCCGGCCCGGAGCTGGATGTCGAGCATGACTTGGTAACAGACGGCGGGGCGGAAGAAGAGGGTTGGGATAAGGGACGACGACACAAATAACCTCTCGACTGAGCAATAACCTCCGGGAAAGAGGCAGGTGCGATCGATGGTGTCCGAAGCGCGCGGCTAGTGTTTGCTCAGCCAAGCAACGGAAGAGCGCTTGTCTTCCGTGTCACAAGTTCTGCCTCATCGTCGCGCGCAAGGACTGTCTCGCGTTAGCCTGTCTGCGTTCCGCTCCGAAGAATTTATTATCAGCAGTCGCGCGCGCGCTGGCCTGTGTCGGCGTCATTTATCTACACTCTGACACGCTTGACGAAAGCGCCACATAGCGGTGGAAGCTCCTAGGACAGAAATAATTATGAAAAAACAATCACTTAGCACTGTCGTGTTCACGTTCGTCGTAGCACACCTGAAACTATTGGATATATCTGTTTGATTACATGCCTGCTTTTGTCATCAACCTAAGTTTTTTTTTTAGTTCCGTTCGATATGGACGTCTCTTTATATACACCTCTCTTTCACTATATTGTCCCGCAAAAGGCACAAAATGGCCCAGGAGGCACTGCGGGCAGCTGATCCTGGTAATCCCGAAAACAGCCACCGCTACCATCCTTCTGCGCTGCGAGCAAAGTCCAAAACCCTTTCGTCTCCAAAACTTGCCCACACCTCCCGCGACTTTGTGTGCCAGGGTCGGCTCGCTCACACCGTCGCCGGTGCCCCGCTGCACGCCACCCCTGAGCCTACGCAGCGTCCTATAGATCGCGGTACCGACCGTCGGTCCGGCTGCCGAGGCCCCGCCGCCGGGCCGCTGCACGCCACCCCTGAGCCTACGCAGCGTCCTATAGATCGCGGTACCGACCGTCGGCCCGGCTGCCGAGGCCCCGCCGCCGGGCCGCGCTCGCTCTCCGTCCGCCGCCGGCGACGGCGCCGTTATACGGGCGGGTTGGCCGGGCCCGAGCTGTTTTGCCTGCCGCCGCCGTGCAGCGCAGCGGCCTCAACCGGTATTGATGTCCGGGCCGGCCGCAAGACGCGCGGAGCCGGCGGCGCCGGCAGCGGGTTCCCGGCACGGGGACACGGTGCGTGACACGGCAAAACGCAGAGGGAGGCACGCAAGGCCAGCAGGCTCCCGGCACGGGGACACGGGGCGTGTCGCGGCAAGACGCAGAGGGACGGATGCGAGGTGGGAGGGGAGGCACGCGAGGCGCGTGGAGCGCGCGCACATGGCTGGAGGGAGCTACGCGAGGGGAGAGTGACACATCGGATGGGGGAAACGTACAGCGAGAGGCGAGGTTTGGGGAATCGTGGCGAGAGGTGTAGTGGTCACCGGATGACCGAGACCGAGACACCACATAAGACCGCAAATCAATATCACAGCGGCCTGACCGTTACCGAATTTTCTGAACATATTTCCTAAGTGACCCAGACCACGCTGTGTCAGTCTAACAAGATCATGGCTATAAAAAGCCGAGATGGATGGCGTCTAAAATCAACTTTCCGGGACTAAACTGTTTGCATGATGGATGAGTTCGTGGAGCCGTCACATTCCATTCACCCTGGTCCCTGAGGGCCGCTGCGTTTCCGATCAGCTCCCAGCTCGACATCCAATCATCGCGACGATTTACCCGAAGCTCATACCGTGCACTGCATCACTATCCCCTTTCCATTCGTAAAACAGAGTTAGATGAGTTGAGCGGTAAAAATTTCGACTCAATATCGTAGCCGTCTTGAAATATGTAGACCGCTCACGGCATGCGGACGGCAAATGTAGGGTGCCTGGTAATCGAGACCCCTCTCTGCTCACCGCCGGAGAAACGCGAAACAATCTCGGAAACAACGCAACGAATTCCTGAAAAAATAGAGAGTACCGAATCCATCCAATCAAGACGATTGGCCTAAATGCAGACAAAACCATTTTTGCCGATTAACATGGGCAAAAACAATTTGCTGCTTTGATCGCAAACCAAAGGCTTGCAATCACAAGTGACTGCTGAGTTCTGACAGGCCGTCTCGCAACGATGTCGGAAGAAAATTGTTGTTTAACAGAATCAGTATCGTTAACAGTTAGTGCGAACACAACTCTTGGACCACCTCTGAGAGGAGTCCTTTCACACATGAGCAAAATCGATCCATCGTTGGCCGAGCTAGACCTTTCATGTCATTTACGAGGTTTAAGGAAGAGTGCACATCTTTTTTTAATCAGGTACTGACCCACGTTTAGTGGGGGCAATTTTGCGGGTATTAGAATGACACCAGGATGGGTATCTTTCTCGTCCTTATCTCTAGCTTCGGAACAGTGTCACGATCTTGAACACACAAAGCCAGACACAGTGGGTGAGTAACGCAGCGATATATGGTGGATATCAGCTAGGGCGACAGCGACAACAGCAGCGCGAACAAAAAGCCACCGAAACAATGCATTAAGACCAGCGTGGGACATTTATACAAAACCTACGCATACGCCATGAGTGCAATGGATATTATCCAATTTGGCGTCTGTTGCGCTTTTATAACTTAAAAAAGTATGCGAAAGGCGAAGTGATTCAAAACTGCCCCGGTCGGGACGCATCGTAACTTTCATGGAGAGAAAAGAACAAGAGTCTACGCTATTTCAGGATAGACCATCATGAGTTCACGAGAAAAGGGTGGGGCAAACGACCAAGGTCACTGGCGCGCCATGAGTGCAATGGATATTATCCAATTTGGCGTCTGTTGCGCTTTTATGACTTAAAAATGTATGCGAAAGGCGAAGTGATTCAAAACTGCCCCGGTCGGGACGCATCGTGACTTTCATGAAGCGAGAAGAACAGCGAGTCTACATTATTGCAGGGTAGATCACCATGAGCTCACGGGGAAAGGGTACGGCAAACGACCAAGGCCACTGGCGGCTCACAAAGGCAACAGCCCGGCTCGCTGGAAACGCACGGGCTGATGATCACAACCGGCAATTAGCATGACTGTCTCAATAAACCAGCGCTCGCGAATCAACATGGTCTTCAGTAGCAGCCCATAGACACGTGATGTGATGGTTTCAGTATCCGATGATGACTGTTGCTACCTCGAAGTGCATGATCGCTGGGAACTTCTACGCATGCCAACTGATGCCTATGTTTTCACAAGTCCCTGCAAGCTTGGTTTCATAACATTAACCATAACCCGCGTGCTTCTTCCAGACATCGTATGTCTACCAAAGTGGCATAGTCAGACTACAAAGCCAGTCCAATCATATTTCGCGACCAGTATCAATACATGATTACATCGTTCTCCTCGCAGAACCATCATCTTTTTCTTCCGCTATCGTTGCGGGGCGGTCGGTCCGAGAGCTCAGCTTCCACTTGTGATTACAATCCAGGACATCCTCTCCTGTTCAGCGCAGACAGCATTGCTGTCATTAATCGAGCAGTGTTAAAGCCTCCAATTTGCCGCTCAAACACAACTAGTCTGACCCTGGTCCCGGGGACAAACAACGAGTCGCAATACTACCGATTAGATGACATACTCGCTCCATGCAAACACGTCCCTGAAACATGGGTACAGGATGAACAAAGGGGATGCCTTTGACATCTCACAAATTAATCCATTATACGAAACAGAGAACCTAGAGGCGTACATATACAATGCGCTGTGCGTTTGATTCTGGTTTACGCAAGGTTTTCACGCTAAATGCCACACAAAATACCTGATTTTAGTCGTGTCCAGTTAAGGAGAATATGCACCGATCAAACCCTGCAGGATTTTTAGAAGCCGATTTGGACATTTCAGTGAAGCGTACTGTCTGACCGATGTCGTTCGGCGAATGTTTAAGCAATTATCTACGCCTCTGCGCTTCGAATTTCGAAACCGTGGCCGATTACCTGGAGTCCCTCATTTTGGGAGTACAATTTGACTTTCCCGCCTTTTTCTTCCTTGGCATATGGCGCCACAACACCGTAGCCTGGAGGGTCGCCATAATGTTGATGCACGACAGCGACACCGTGCAAATGATTACCGTGACAAATTTAAGGTTACGAATCTCCGCGCGACGGAGAAAATAGCACGCTTTCGTTTACTTTTCCGGAATCAGGACGTCACAACTACACAAATACGAGGCGCTGGAAGTGCCCGCACAAACACCCCCACAACAAACAGCGCAGGAGTATAAACAAAGGAGTATAAACAAACAGACGCCTCGTGAAAATTCACGACTCCCAAACATTTGCAACAATGACATTTGTCTGCTGGCCTTGCAGGGCGGACGCCATCACAATATCTCGAGACGTGGCAGACGTCACGCACTGCAAATGCGGACATCCAAGCGTGAACCCCGCCGCCAGTGCGTCGCGTCCGCTCATTGGCCCGCGAGCGTGACGTCACGGCTCGGTTCATGCATGCAACTCCGCCCCTCCCGCCCTCTCCGGTCACCAGCGTGCTCACCACACACCACGTGCATCACCACCCCGTGCAGCAGCAGCAGCAGCAGCAGCGCGTGCAACCCCCCGACGTGCCCCGCGGCGGCGCGGGGGTGCCGGCGGCGCTCACCTGTCGTGGGCCTTTATAGCTGGCGCGCCGCCGGCGGGCCCTTACCCGTTGTCGTACACGGCGGAGCGGAGCCGGCCGCGCGACTAACGCGCGCCGCACGGCGGTACTTCCGCTGCGGTTACAGGACGGGGAGCACACCGCGCAGCAGGTGACTACGGGCACGGAGCGGCCGTGAGCGCCGGCTCTGCTGAGGGCGTGCGTCGCGCACGGGCGGCGCGCTGACCCGGCGACACGGCGCTGTCCACAGCCGGCAGCTGTTCGCAGCGACGGGCGTGACCCAGCGCTGCCCGCAGGTGGCATGTCTGGCAGCGCACGAGCGGACGAGCCCGCCGGCCATCCTCCGCCGTCGGGTCCGCTACCAGCCGGCGCCGGCCCGTGTTCCGCTGATCTCTGACGGTCCGTCGGCGCTCCGCTGGGGTGCCCCAGTTCCGGTGGCGCGGCGGACCGCGGCCAGTCTTCAGTCGATGCCAGCTTTGCTGGCGGCGGCCCCGGCCGGCCTTCGCCGGCGCGGCGCAGTTCTTTCGACGGCGCCCTCCCACCGTCATTGTTTCCTGAAGTTGGCCCACTCCCACGTCCGGGCAGCACGCCAGTTTTCCACGCTCTTTATTGACAAGAGGGCTAAGCGACAGCGACGACTAAGTAGAAGCGAGACGTTTGTCGAGATCAGCGGTCGCGAGCGCGCCCGCCTGGCGGCGCGGCGCGGCCGGCCCCGCCTCACCGCGGGCGCTCTCGCGGTCGCCAGCGAACACCGACCGCAACAACCACGCCTCATCCACACGATTGACACGACTACGGGCGGGGGTTCTCGACGGGACACCGGCTACTCTGAGATGAGCTGCCGCGGCGGCGGGCGCGACTGCGGCCGCACGACCGCCGGCGCGGCCGGAGACGGGGACCATGCCAACAACGTATGTTACGCCAAATGGTGCGGACCGTGAGCGAGCCTATCAGCCCGTGTCCTTCACACGCGCGCCGAGCTACATCCGCGCTCATCTACCACTACAAAAGAGATCACAATCATTGCCAGCGGAACCGGCAATAGCAACAGCAGCAGCAGCAGCAGCAGTAGTAGCAGCGGCGGCGGCGGCAGCAGCAGCAGCAGCGGCAGCGGCGGCAACGGCAACGGCAACGGCGACACGCGTCACGTGACTCACCGGCCGCCGCACACACACGCCATGCTGACGTCATGGAGCCAAGACGGTACAAACGCCGTGCAAAAGGGCCACAGCTCAGCACAACTTCCTATCCGTCGCTCGCACGCAGTCACAATCCTGCACATAATCGGCGTCCGTCGATTCTCAATCATCCGCAGCGTGCACGCACGACATCCACCGACTTATAAAACACTTGAAATTCAGAAAACTGCAGAGATTCCGGTGCGGGATTGCAAAAGTTCGGAAAACTGCGGCGCCTGACGCCAAGCACAATACAACAAACACGCTGTCTGTAAAACGACTAAACACGTTCCGAGCGCGCCGTGTATGTACGTGGCACCCAGCCGCGGGCAGGTGGGCCGCAGAGGTCACGGTATTTGTACGTGAAGGGCCGAGCTCGGCCTGTTGCCAGCCGGCGGCAGCGCGGCTGCACGGCGAGCCCGGCCATCCTGCAGCTCCGCCCACGCCGAGACACCGCTGACTAGACTGGGGCCCGGGCGGCAGCCCCTCCCCTCCTCTGGGGTCTGGACCGCCGTCGCCGCCGCGCCAGGCGGCCGGCTGCACCAGCAAAGCCCATTACCCCCCCCCCCCCCTACCCGGTCAGCTACACCAGCTGCGCCACCGTCTCCGAGCGTCGCCTCGCTACACCCGGGGAGGAGATTAGCTCGCTCCCACAGGGCCGGGCCGTGACTGGCCGCGGTCGGCAACGGTCCCGCACAGGCCGGCCAGACGGCGGATCCACGGCTGTGGCGGGGGCGCGGCGTCCGAGACAGTGTCGGCGGCCAGACCGACGCGATCAGCCAGCCGCCGCCCGCCCCGCCCCGCCCCGCCCCGCCCGGCGACGTCACTCGGGCCTGACTCGTGTCGTCGGCCCCAAACTAAGGCCGACGGCCAGACGCGCCCGACAGCTCGCCGATCGCGGGGGAGGGGGAGGGGGAGCGGGAGCGCGTGGCGACACCAGCCGACCCCGGGCCGGGCAGCAGGCCCTGCTCAGGTTACTCGCTGACGAACACCGGTTCAGATACCCACCGCCGCCGCCGCTGGCCGTCTGAGCACGGCCGCGAGAGCCCCGACAGCTCCAGCCCTCACGCCGAGCTCCAGCTCCCACCCCGAGCTCCAGCCCCGCGCGCTCACCCGGCTCACACCAACCTGTTCGCCCCGCCGCACACCGGCGCCCGGCGCCGTCCGTTAGTGAGTCACGCACATCGCTGCGACCAGCAGTCAGCGGTCCACCGGTCCCGGGCTCGCAGGCGTGTTAGTACCGACACCGCAGCGCCGGCCGGTTAGTGGGCGGGCGCGGCGCGTCGCGGCGGCCGGCGGCGTCAGGCTGAGCCGCCAGCGGCCGGTTAGTTCATGCAGGCCGAGTCCCAGGCCGGTTAGTAGTGCGCGCAGCCGGGCCCGGCTCCGGGCGGCCGGTGCAGCCTCGCCCGCCGGCGCCGCTCAGTAAAAGTCGGCCGATTCCAGCGTCTTGCACTGGCGCGACAGCGTGGCGTACTGGGAGCCGTTCTGGCCCGTACTCACCGGCGCCGGCGAGTAGCGGCGCGGCAGCGGCAGCGTGCCGGCGCGCTGCTCCTCCATGCGGCCGTTACTGCAACAGTGACAGGAGTGGCGGGTCAGCGGAGCGGGACGCGGCGGCCGGCCGCCGCGTCCGGCAGACGACGGGGGGGGGGGGGGGGGGGGGCTCAGCCGGAGCGGCAGCGGCTCGCCCCGGCCTCAGCAGACGCCGCCGGCGCCGCCGCACACCGCGGCGGTGTGGCAGACGGAGACCAGCTGTGCCGCTGCAGCACAGCGGCACATTGCCATTTGCTGTCTCGCTACTGTAACAGCGCAACCCTATAGCTCGCACACGGCACTGAAACGCAGCAGAGCTGCGGAGACGGTCAGTGGTCATTGGTCAGTGGTCATTGGTCAGTGGTCATTGGTCAGACGGTCAGTGGTCACCGCCACAGGGTCCACGTCCAATCTGGGACTCCTGAGCCGGAGAGTCGTTACTAACCAAACTCAGTGATTGATATTAACCGCACTGCTTTGTTGCGAAGCTACGATTTGTCGGTATGAATGAGACCACCATCCATCAGAGGTCATGTGAGGTCAACTAGCAAGTGGCTAACCAAATTGATTTGTTGACAAACTCGACATGCCAGTATGAGTGAGACATTTACAAATCGAGGGTTTTACATTTCCCTTCAACTGGAAGAGCAGGTAAGTAATTTTATTTGATGACCTGCTATTGACTTACCATGACCTTGACTCGACCTTGATCATTCAGCATTTAACATCATCGCGTCAATTTGCAGCGTACTAATATCGCGCTTTTTCGTTTAGTGCGGATGACAAAGCACCTCTCCAATATTACAAAGGTCTTGACGTCATTGTAAGGGTTTTTGTCATCCTAGACATTCCGGCCCATATGTGACGTCATCAGTCACGTAACAAGTGCCAACTCGACGACTTCTGGGTGAGATTGAACGTAGCTATCAATCGCCGTTTCAATTTTTCGACCAGACAGTTAATTCCTGAAACACCAGAGCAGGGCTTTACCTCCACCCGGTCGGCCGTCATTGGTGGCGGAACAGCCCCAAGTGGTGGCCGTTTCTCTCACAAGGACACGCGCATGCGCGGATAAACACTGCAACGATACGTGACCCGAGCATTACTGCAGGCCACCAGAGCGCTATCAAGTCTCTCCTCCGCCGCCTCCCCGCCACGCATCAGTGGGCGAAATGTTGGAGGTTCGATTCCCCGCACAGATCATATGGCCGACTTCTCCATCCCCGACTGTTCAGCTGGATAGAGCGCCTGCCTTTCGATTCCCCACCCGTGACACAGCGCTGAAATCGTTTAAGGCGATCTCGATTTCCCCTGAATAGGACAGCCCGTAGCCTGTGGCAGCGACCGTGCTAAAGGTAACGTCGGGCAGCAGACCAGACTGTGACGGGCATTGCGACGCCTTCACCTTTCGCCACGGAATTCTGCCGTAGATCTGGAATTTCACGATTGGATGTTGGGGCCAGGCTCACGCAGCAGGCACTGATTATCGTGGGCGGTGATTACGGAAAACCATCCAATCATGGGTTCGGGATAAACCTTAATTAAGAAGGATGGCGTCAAACGCGCACGCTTCCATCCAAAAAAGCCTGTGACGCTGGGAATCTTCGCTGTTCCAAAGGTCAACGGAGCTGTTTCACGATTGTTTAAAAAGCGTCGCTGGCATGCGCGTGCCGTTACAACTGTGGCATGGCACGAGCGAGAGTCCTCGCACTTATACATAGGGCACCATGGACACAGCCGTGGTTCGGCCGCGGATGGAAAAGCTGTCACAGCCATATAGATTGCTGCCACGGCCCCGAACGGAGGGAGAGAGTAGACTTCAGCTACAAATAGTGGTATCTGTCAATAAAATCGATGCAATAGTTTTCTTCCGCATCAGCTGTTCGCGGCAGGAATAGCCGAATCATCCGGGCTGGGTGATAAAGCACGTGCCATCACAGCAAGAATCAACAAAGGCAATTCACCGTCTGGGCCATCATTTTAATCCCTCGCAGCTTGGATGTCCGAAATCCAGGAGATGCAGACCACCCGACTTACAGCGCGTTTGCTGCGGGCCCCGACAACCATGTGCATATTACTGTACCCCATGAGCCCTGACGTGGTGAGGGCATCTGACCGACCGCTTGCTTCGAAGGCAAGGCTCACAGACTGAGCGCGCGGCCACTGGACAGCCCGATTGGCCGGGCTCAGCCGCCGTCCCGGCCGGCCGGCTGAAGCGGGTGTCCAGCGGCACAGCCCGGTTCGGCTCTGGCTGGATGGCTTACACCCGTGCCCAGCGGCACAGTCTAACTCAGCTCAGGCTGGCTGAAGAGGGTGTCCAGCGGCACAGTCTAACTCCCCACTCCGGCCGGCTGAAGCCAGTGTACAGCGGCACAGCCTAACTGCGCTCTGGCCGGCCGGCTGAAGCGTGTGTCTAGCGGCACAGCCTAACTCCCAGACAGCGAGAATCTTACCGCGCCTAATAGCATGGCATGATAATCACCCGACTGCGGACCCACGAGGATGATTCACGAAAATGACGAAGCGTAGGCCGAAGTTTCATGAAAAAATTGGAGGGGGCTGAGCAGTGTGAAAGTAACAAAACCAACCACAACATACGCTGACAAGCCGGTTTCTCCCCGGATTTGGCCCATGCCTCAAAGTTGAGGGGAGGCCGAATTGGGGGCTGGGTCACTCCCATCTGAACAGAGAACTACATCACTGAAAAAAGGACGGAAGCACGGCGAAAGACCGAACGGGCTGCTTTTGCAGACTGGGCGAGTTCCTCCATTGCCTCCGTTCCTAACCGGGACGCGCCGCTTTGAGTTGTAAAAGTCCACTAGCCTGAAAATGGCCGCCGGGAGGCGGGCACCATTTCCTCTGGACGACTGCCCAGGACACAAACGAAGCGAAGATCAAACAAGTAAAACGGATCACGTCGCTACGGACGATTTGGAGTCCGTGGCGCGGGCGCTCTGCGCAAGACTTGCCCGCACCGTTAGCTGGATCCGGATGCACAGCTATTTATGCTCATTTCATCCCCGACCCTCGCTTGGGACCCCGCCTATGAGACGCAAGAAGTTGGGATCCAAACAAGGATTAATATCAGAACGAATGTGATCAATCAAACCCGGCCCAACAATATATATATATATATATATATATATATATATATATATATATATATATATATATATATATATATATATATATATATGTATATATATATATATATCGTCAAACCGGCTAACAAGACTTGCGGAACGAGGCCAGCAAATGAGGATCGTGGTAATCCGGGGACAAATTCGCAAGATGGACGGCGCCTCATTTGGCCTAACGAGTAGGATGTCGTCCATCCGTGCGTACCTGTGCTCCTGTTCTCGTGGTTACAAGTAACCGACGAGAACGCCAATTGATCCAACAAACAGCGGCGCAACACACTCGCCGAGTTCCATCAGTGGTCACACCCATCACC
Source organism: Pollicipes pollicipes (assembly GCF_011947565.3). Taxonomy (NCBI): domain Eukaryota; kingdom Metazoa; phylum Arthropoda; class Thecostraca; order Pollicipedomorpha; family Pollicipedidae; genus Pollicipes; species Pollicipes pollicipes. Next base: position 22,309,688 of record NW_023596448.1, on the reverse strand, counting down.
TCAGTGAACTAGGGGCGGGGACGTCAGCTGAGTGCAGTCAGCAACGGTAGACACCAGCCGGGCCTGGTCAGCACAGATACACACAAGCCGGGCCCAGCCAGTGCCGGCAGACGTCAGGCGCGCCCAGTCAGCACTCGTAGACACCAGCCGAGCCCAGTCAGCACTGGTAGACATCACCCCGGTTCAGATACCCATGGGTGAGTCCGTATCTCTCAGCGCAAACCCACCTCCCCGCTCCAATCCACTTAGCCTACGGCGTGAACCGGAATCATCAGTCACTCGGAGTCATTTCAATGAGCCCGACCCTGAATGTTCATTGTTCAGGAAATCTGACACTGGACCCACGTACGAGTTCTGGGAAGCTCTGCTCCAGCAGACGCTACCGGCGGCGCCGGAGCAGAGCCGTCTGGCGGCGCAGCGACGCACTACGGATCACCCAGCAGTGCCCCTACACCTTCTCCCCAGAACAAAACGCGCGGCGTATGTCGCGAGCATTCGCGGGGCGGCCCCAGCTGACAGGCGCACGCCGCCGACCCGGCGCGCCCATTTGGAAGCCGCGGCTCCGCGTCAGCAGCGATTAAGAGCGCGCTGGTGCGTCCCCGAGCCCGGGACGCGAGGCCTTCGACGAAGCCCCGAACGGCGCGGGAAGAAACGGTCCCGAAGCCGGCCTGAGCCGCCGGTGCAAGCTGCGGCGCACGGAGAGCGGCAAAGGTCGCGGTCAGTGACGTCAGGCGTTCGGTCGCTGACGCACGTCGTTGCCAGTCACGCCCCCTGACCCGGACAGGAGCCAGCGGCAGCCCTGCAGACCGCGCATGCGGTCCGTGACGTCGCCGGGCGTCCCAGCCAGGTCGAGCCGGGCCGGTGGCACAGCGCGCGTCGCGCGTACTGCACGCGATCGCGGGCCGCACGCGGCACAGCCGGGCTCCGGCGGTCGGCCGGAGAGCCGCCGGTGGGGGGGGGGGGGGGGTGTCGGGGTCAGTCGCCTGACCGCGACGCCCCGGGGCGGCCGCGCGCGACCCCGCCGCTCAGCGCACCCCTGTCATCCCATCAGCCGCCGGCCGGGGGGCGGTTCGTCGACCGCCGGCGTGACAAACGCGCCGCGGGGAGCGGGTTCAGGAGGCTCGTGACCGCCGCGCCTGGGGAGCACTCCCGCCGCCCGGCTGGCGCGCGGCCGCGGGCCGCTGACCCCGACCACTTCCAGCTGTTCGCCGCCGCGACCCCGAGCATTCCACGCCGGCTCCCTCCCGGCGCGGCAGTGCATCTGGCCGTGATGGAGTGCCACGCACGACGGGCCTGCCAACGCCCGCCTGCAAGGCCGCAGAGCATCATCTGCAGCTGAGCTGCGGCACTTGCAATGCGGGTGCAGCGAAGGCTCTCTGCCTAACATGAAATCCCGCTCACAAGTAACGGGTCAGTGCGTCAGCCAACAAGATATTTGTGGCGGACAGATGGCCCATTTGTCTGCCCACACGTTTGGGGCCCACCGACGCGTGGGTTGCAGCGATCGGAACAAAAACGCGTGTGCTGTTACGGCGGCAGGAGTCCGGCGGCCAGCACTGCCAGCGATGCGGCCTGTCTCGGCCTGCTGACCAGCGGGACACCCGCCGAGACACTGGCAGAGGAGCCAGCCGTGGGAGTCGCTGCGGCCACGGCCATTGCCACAGGCGGGAGGGGGGGACAGGCGGGCCGTAAAGCGCCGCGCAAGCGCCGCATTCCCAGTCGGCACACGCCAGACGCCCCAGCGCGCAAGGCCGGGTGGGTGGCCTCGTGCCGCCGTGCCGGGCGGCGGACCGCTTCCTGAGTTGGAAGCTGCCGCGCCGCCGCTCGCAGCCAGACGGTCCGTCCCATCTAGACGGGGCGGAGCAGACACTGCGCCGGCCCGGCCAGCCGACGCTAAGCTGAGCGGGCGGCACGCCCCAGTCACGTCGAGACCGACGTCACGGCGTTCCCCCCGGCACGCCAGCCCCCGCCTCGCCTCCACAGCCCGCGCCTCGCCGGGGACCGTCAGCCGGCGGCGCAGCCGCGGTTCCGGCGAGCGCTCCCCGGCCGCTCCGGCTGCGGCTGCACGGCGGGCCCAGTCCGGTCGAAGCAGGCGGCAGGGCCGGCACCGTCCCGGCCAGGCGAGACAGCCATCGGCCTCGGAGGAACGTCACCCGACGAGACCAGCGGCCCGGCGCGCGCGAGAGGTGGCGCCAGAGGCGAGGCGCGAGCGGGAGGGGGGAGGGGGGGGGGGGGGCAGAACGGAGCGAGGCCGCCGCGCGCGGGGCAAGCTCGCCCCTCTCGCAGTAAACTGAACCGGCGGCGAAGCGACGCTCACCGAGCCCGGCGACCGGTCGCCGGTAGCAGTCCACGGCCCTCCGCTAAGAGCCGGCGGGGTCGTCCAGAGCGGGCCGGCAGAGGGCGGGAGTGAGACAGAGGGCCGGCGCGAACACCACTGGTACGCGTCGGCGGCCGTTATCGCCGTCGGCCAATGCCCCGACAGTACGGAACGGCCCGTATCTCTCGGACATTACCAGCCGACAGCGCACAGAGCGGCGGCGCGGCCGATGGCGGCCGTCGAGCGGCCCGCTGCCGGTACAGCACGCGACCAACTTCTCCGCGATCCTCGGAAATAGCCTTTTTTCGCAGCTGGCTAATGGTTCAGACGCCGGCGTGTGGCCTCTCCATCTCTGCCAATGGCAACTCGAAGCGCCAACGCGCAATAGTGGCGGGTCGCCAGCCCGGCAGACTGCGCAGACAACGCGGACGGAAAGAAGCCAGAACCGCCAGCACTTAACAGCCGACAGCACAGATGCAGCGCGCGCCGTCGCCGCCACTCGCTGTCGGTTCATATTACAATGGCACTAGGAGCGTAACGAGCCAAAGAAGAGCGGCGCCGACGCGGGTCGGTAGCCCGGGCCGCGGCCGCTCCACGTCCGGAGAGTGGAGCGGGGGCCGCCGGGGAGCGCCGTCGCCACCGCCTTAAGCCCACCACAGGCTAATGGATCGCAGAGCCCCGCAATAGCAGGCGCAGCTATTACGTTATGGCGACTATTATGGCGCCGCCCACGCGGACGTATGGCGTGGGCATAAGGGCAACAGCGAGCGGACGTATTCAACGCGGGGCGCGGGGGCACGAGGCCATCAGCGCCGCAGCAGTGGGCTATTCAGACAACGCCGCACTGCATCGGCCAGAGGCGTTCACGCCGAACCCGCGCACAGATGGCCCATTTTAATCACACAATAAACTCGTCCCTTGGTTCCCACTGGGGCTAGGTCCGTTGAGGCCAAGCACGGCTGGGTACGTCCTTTGGTGAGGCAGACGTCGACAACAAGCCATACAATAGGACGCGGACACCATGGATGTCAACCCCGCTTCACCCAACTCTAGTTCTGTTCCTGCGCATGTCACACCACACCAGCCCTACCGCACTGACAGCCCTACCGCACTGCCACTGTCACGCGAGTCTACATTGCAGGGTGCACCCCTGCAGTCAGAGGTCATCAGCTACCGCTTGCTAGAGCTTAAGCCCCCCAGAAGTTTGTTCTGCGCCCGACTCGCTGATGTCTGCAGACTGGCGGCAGTGGCCACAATCGCGCCATGTCAATAAAGTTCACAGGCTGGCAATTTTCTCGCAATTACGTCTCTAGCAAATCTGGTTTTTCGCTTCAACGCCAAGGCACAGGCGGTTTTTCATACCGGGATCCATTGGTTTGAAAAATGAGAGTTCCCAGTTCGACAGTGATCTCAATCAGTAATACGGGGAACCCGATCGCGGAACACTGAACACTGAACCCCCTGACACATTGGATCCCCAGAGCACAACGGATCCCCCAACACAAACACACGCAGCACGAGTGCGGCCCAGATGATCGGGGTGAGGGCGGCGCATACGGCAGAGCGCAACCAGCGTCGACTGCAACGCAATCCGCTACGTGAGAGCGAGAAACATGCATCAGCACAGCATTAATGAGAATCAAGTCACGGAAAGAGTCGGCCGACTACCATCCGAGGGCTATGCATGCAGCACGCTTTCATCAGTATGCATTCCGCGAATACATGAACTCAAAAGGGGTCATTCCGCAGACATGGACTCAAAAGGGGTCATTCCGCAGACATGGACTCAAAAGGGGTCATTCCGCAGACATGGACTCAAAAGGGGTCACGGCCTTGAGGACAACCTTTTAGCTCGGAGCCATCTGTGTTATTTCGCCGGCCGTCACCGTATCCCCGCATGGCCTGGACTATAACGCCAGCCGTCACCGCATCCCGGCATGGCCCGGGGTATAACGCCAGCCGCCACCGCACCTACGCCCAAACAGTGCCCCGCTATATCAGGATCTCATCGTCCCACAGGAGTAATTCCACAGGCAATCAGCCTCCCACGTAAATCTTGCTGTATGTTGATTTGCCACGTAGCCGATGACGTCACCGGTTACGCAAGATGCTTCAGAAATTCTCGAAATCTGCCGGCGACTTCCAGACCGTCACCAGCCGCAATCAGTCACGTGACTGATGACGTCACCGGTTACGCAAGATGCTTCAGAAATTCCCGAACCTCCCGGCGACTTCCAGACCACCAGCAGCCGCAATCAGTCACGTGACTGTTGACGTCACCGGCTACACAAGATGCTTCAGAAATTCTTAAATCTGCCAGCGACTTCCAGACCACCAGTAGCCGCAATCAGTCACGTGACTGATGACGTCACCGGTTACGCAAGATGCTTCAGAAATTCTCGAAATCTGCCGGCGACTTCCAAACCACCAGCAGCCGCAATCAGTCACGTGACTGATGACGTCACCGGTTACGCAAGACGCTTCAGAAATTCCCGAACCTGCCGGCGCCTTCCAGACCACTGGCATGCGCCAGCAGTCATACGACTTCCTCGCCGGCACCAAGCGAATGAGCGTGCGCACCCGCGCCCGAAATAGGTGAGCATTGTGTTACACAGGTCTGAGAGCGACGTCAAAGTCAGGTCCAGGTCAGGTCAGCCGCTGTGTGAGCCCCTCTCACTTGCGCGTCGCATGACCAACTGTGACATGCTGACCTAATTAGCAGATAATGGTTCGGAGGGCACGCCACGTTCATCGGCTTTTTCCATGACATATGAGTGGGGCTGACTCGTTCGGATTCCCAATCGTCAGTGGACCCCGTGACCTTTGCTGAGCACCTGGTGTGCCACGCGTCGCGTGGTGGACCCAGACTGGCGCACGGTAAGGCCGGATTACGGGCATTGCATCAGAACAGAAAGGAAGCTCCGAATTGCTGTCTGTGGAGGCAAACGGTAGCTAAAACGTCATCCCCTCGTGACTTGACCAGCGCTGTAATGTTTATATAAAAAACTATCCAATCGCTCACTCGATAGACATAGTCATTTCGGGAAGACTACTTGGAACTGGTCGTAAGTCATTCCAGACACTGGGGCCTCTTTCGAGATGAAGGTCTTTTACCCCTCGAAGAAGTCGCATGTAAACTGGTCATACAGCATGGCCACGGCTTGGACAGGCAGGGCATGAGATGGCCACGGTGGATAACCGTACACATATATGCCCTGTATCTTACTGAATACCACGCGAAAACCAACTCGAATGAATACCCAGTTCTCACAAAGCTATGGCTGACGGATTACACTGGGGTCTCAAAAATGGGACACGTTTCAAAAGACTCTGTGCAACACCTGAAGCCCGGCAGGTGGCAACAACCGCATGTACCGGCTGGCGCCCAGCTCTGGACCCAGTCAGCGACCGTGCCCAGCCCTGCTGGCTGGCGGCGCCACCGCCGGCGCCGCGCCGCGTCCGCCCGCGCGGGGCTTCACTCACAAAGCCAGCAGCGGACCGGAGGAGGGCGGCGCGGTCGGGAAGGGCGGCGTGCGCGTGCGCAGCGTGGGCGGCGTGCTGTGATTGCGCGAGGCCAGCAGCGAGCCGTGCGGCGACGTGCGCACGGAGCGCAGCGAGCCGCCGCCGCCGGCCGCGCCGCCGCCGCCGCCACCGCCGCCGCTGCCGCCGCCAGCCGCGCCCACCAGAGGCGGGCGGCGCGAGCCCTGCAGGAACGGGTCTATTGTCTCCACGCGGAGGTAGTCTCGCCTGCGGGCAGACAGCGGCCGCGTTAGTAAGGGATGGGGAGAGGGAGCGCTTGCGCAGGCCGCGCATGCATGTGCTTACATGTAATGCGTTCGCACTGCGTACATTGCACAGAGCATTGGGCAGCTGGACGGGTACGCTCAATTGGTGCTGTGAACAACGGACTGGTCAGTCAGGTCTTGTCAGTAGGACTGGATACTGGTTCATGTGAGACGGTGACTGGCGTCGACAATGAACAGCATGACTCGGGGACGGCACATAAACACGGCAGATCATGCCGCAGCGGCGCCACCAAGTCGGCCTTCTTGGCCTGGAACGAGCGGGGTGATTGCAGAGATGAGCGGGATCACCACACAGAACGCGGACGACTCCAAACAATACGCGAAGGAGGTCATACACATTGGCAATCGGTGCAAATGGATAGCTGGATCAATCTTGCTCATGGCCCGTCTTGGTCCATCTCTCAACAAATGAGAACAGCGTGCTGAACATCATCCCCCTGTACGAGGGGTGGGGGGCGGGGGGGGCGGGAGGCCCAGAGGCCACCTTAAAGGGTATGTTCCACATTTAAAGATATTGAGGCAAGCATCAGATATGATGAAAAAGATCACTAGGAACTATTCCGCCGTCCAATGGCAAAAAGGCCTAAGAGCCATCCGTTTGCGTAGCACTTAGGCCTTTTTGCCCTTGGAAAGCAGTATTAGCAGTCTTTTTGTTGTTTACTGGTGTTTTCGGGCGCGTCCACTGCGATGGTCACTTTGCGCCCATAATCAGCAGCCTTTAGCTGTTCAAATTAACACGTATTCCACCACTGACATCCTTCTTTGTCACTAATTTCTTAAGTGCAAAAGACTGCTCTAGATACCAAAAGCTAAGTTATCGTGTAAACATACTCCACAACACGGCATCGTTTGAAAATGCATGGAACGTTTTTATGACGTCATAGTCGCTGCCAGACTGGCCGCGTCAGAATTACCGCCGTAGCGGACGGGCTTGCTCACATGTACTTCTTCCACTCGTCACAAGGTGGCTTAATTCATGCGTGTGAGAGGTACCCGACGATCGTTGTGCGCATGTTTTGGCCCTTTCGCGTGGTGTTCTTGCATTTTCTTCTCTGATACCATGTTTCTTATTTGGGTTACGGCACTACTCTTAAGTTATTCGATTCCCAGGCTGATACCCGTCATAACTCGTAACATTGCCCGAATGCCCGTCTTATGCATCAGAAAACGCGATTCTTGATTGCCCATGCATACAAAAACACCCACAAAATATCATAAACATACAAAAGTGAAATTGTCACTTTTGGTTTGTGTTCCGGAAATAGCCTCTGAACGTTTAAAGAAAACGCTGAAATATTGAGTGCCGAAGTCAACATCATCTTAACACCTTGCGAAAATTGGAATCTTTTGACCTCAACGTCTCATGGCCATGACCTTTTTATGGAGGAGACATCGGCGACGCTTTGCTTGCTTATAAGTAACGAATAACGCTTTTTTATCGCAGAAAATACTCCATGAGGACTCTCCGGAGTTTTCTTCTTATCCATTTCACTGGGTCGCACCCCGATGTTTTCAGTGCGTTTTGCCAGGTAAGGCCATCCAGGTAAGGCCATTCATGATCAGGCCATGACAAAGTTTGCCCTGCGACAACCACCCGTCACCCGGGCGGTGGTGGGCTCAGGGCGCACGCAATAAGCCATGCTCAGCACGCGCCATGGGCCCAAAGCCACCCATGCAAACTATTCGGAAGAAAGTATTTTTTTCAAAACAAGCTGTATCCCAGACTTATGTTTTGTGCAGAGGGAATACCGCAATATTTCGGGAAAGTATTTGTCTACATTGAACACCAAGTGGTAGTGAGGAGTTGGATAACTATATGTCACGTTTAGGTCGCAGCACCTATGTTTGATGCAGGTTTTATGACCCACGACATAACTATTTGTATGGAACAACTTGAAGTTATATAAAAGCTTCATTAAGAGTTGGGCCGCCAAAAGCCTGACCGCCGAATCTGGCCGCGTAAGTTAGAGACTGACTCTTGGTTTTTGTAAGGCCAGGGTCCCGCTGGCAAAAGTGCTCAGGGCGACGGTTGGGTTAAGTTCAGAATACGCGCAATTTTTACCGAGATTTTGGGTTTGGTTTCGGGGCCGAATACAAAAGAAACTGAGATACAATCGCGCACGAACAGAAAATTCAGCCCAACATCTCCCACGGCATGTATGTGCGCCAAAGGTTCCGAACTCAATGGCCGATCACGTACACCATCCATTTCAATTCACTATCGTCCATCGCATCGCGTGGGGGTATTACGCGTATGCATGAGTGGACAAATTAATCCATAGCTGGCTACGCGGAGATAGGTCTGACTGTCGATAAATTCGCATTAATTCCCAAGAGATCATTTCAATTTATTAGATAATCTCCAATTTGCCTGCCCGTTAAGGTGTCAACATTTTTACCGTTCATGAAAGCCACTGCGCGTCTTGGAATCGACCTGACTTCACAAGATCCAACATTATTGCCTTGTTTAAGCCTGCCATGCCGCAATCAGCGCGCCCCGAACGCCCTCTTCACGAACAGCATCCAATCGGCTCCTGACGCCGGCGAATGGGCTCCATAGTACGGACAACCCACGGCAACCCAAACAACTGAAGAGAAATCGATCTGTGAGGCACCATACACAGGTACACCACGGATATCATAACACGTGGTCTAGTTTTATGGCGGGAGTTGCATCGCGGCAAGAAACCAATGACGTAATGTTGGAAAATGCCGCCGCCAGAAACCAGGATCTGGCCAAGGTGCGTGACGACACGGTATCGAGCGGTAGTAGAAGAAATACCTATCTGTAATCTACTCTGATCATCCCGTACCGCCTGCTTGATCATCCGAATCCGACCGCAATTACGGCGTGTGTCCGGGGCCGAGCCGGACAGCACCGTCGAGCCCTCCGTGGCCGCGCGGCTGACAGGAATAACGGTAAGGGGCAACACTACACGCCTGCGGGGCGCGGGAAAACCTGACCGCGCCTTTAAGTCCGTGGGAACTCCACTGTCGCACGTAACCGGCCGAGGTGAGGAGAGGTGCGGTGCGTGCGTCTGGGAACACTGCACACGATATAGTCGCATGCAATGGTTACTTTTGCCCGAAAGAGAACGCAGTGGAGGTGCTGGGCTGGGTCTTAACCAGTGGCTATCCGTCGTTTCACACTTCCGAACTACCATTTCTGCTAGTTACGAACCCTGCAGCCAATGAGACACCTTTCCAATTGTAAGCGCGCGCTCAATCAGTCCTGACGGCACTGAATCCGCGGCCGTCACGAAGACTATGCAGGCCAACCCGTCTTGGCCAATCGCTGACAGATGGACAGCATAAATGACGACACGTATCATATTTTGAGTGTGCCTGACCGCTCTACAACTGTGGCGCACACTCCCCAAATGTCCCCAGACGGAAGGAGACGGTGCGGCAAGAAAAACGGCGAAGGTGGATCACGCAAGCCAGTGATTAAGTAGTTCGAGTCACGCCCTCTTCGCATTTAATCTAGGAGGTTCTCGGAAAACGAAAATCACTATACACTTCTCAGAACCAACGACCGCCTACAATATCGCCGCAGGCCATGTGCTAATCGAACGGCGCCGAGAATTTATGTCACGTGACTTCACCTTACCGCCCCGCACTCATCGAACGCACCGTGCTTTTATACGAGATTGTCAGAATGTTTCGGGTCAAGGCCAGGGTTATCGGGATTTCTTACACAAACGCAACGCGTTCGAAAATCCATGCAAGGGAAGTGTAAAGAAATTACGTATTTCACGCGACAACGAAAGACCAAGCCCAAAACTGAATGGAAAAATGAATTCCGTCAACATCAAAACGTTTTCGCGGAAACTGCACAGCACCTAGCGCTACGTGTTCAGGTAGGTATTATATGCATCAATATATCTGGGTACAAGTACCACAGCGGAGCGAAACACAGTTACCAGAATATGCGAACAAAACACGTGTTTGAGGTTTTCAAACTTCTTATTCAACATGCAATACATAAAAATTTCCATGGAAGTTTTCAAAGGTAGTCCTCTTTGTCTTCCATGGCAGTCCACTATTGTTTATGCTTTCAATTTTCTAACCGTCATTAAACATATGACTGCTGAGGTCATGATTCGTAGCACATCGAGGGGTCAGAGCACAGCACACCAGCACCCCGGCTTAGATCCGGACTCGTGCTTGGCACGGGACCGCGTCGAAATCGAGTTCAGAATCAACCAAATGTCCGTTACGTTCAAGTGTTATCAATTGTTTAGCCTGCGTTGAGAGCTAGCGTTGTGGTTGTATCAACCAGACCGTTGGTTGCTCAAATTGTCAAATTTGTGTGTTCTTTTTTGCGTGCGCACGTACGCAGCGCACAGATTATATATATATATATATATATATATATATATATATATATATAAATTGTTTAACAGCTTATATGCATGTAAACCAAAACTGAAAACATTGCACAACCATACGCAGCTGTCTTGATGTCTCAATATCAAACGTAGGCTGTAATGACACCCATAGAGCGGGCTATCCCCCCCCCCCCCCCAACCGCACCACCACGGCACGAGCGGAGGATGCCGACTGAAGTTGACGTGGCACAGATGTCATGGCGTGCACCCTTCAGCGCAAAACTTTAACCTTGCGATAATTTCAACGACAGTCGTTCCCGAAGCTGTCACGCCCACCACACAACTCCCCACCAATGCATCCGAACAGTCGTATCAGAACAGATTTCGCATCTGAGCCCGTCTCGAATATATCAGGCATCCGAATGTAAGACTATGTTTCTATTTCGAGCATATATCAGATGACTCATCCGGCCCGAAAATGACAGACAGCCAACGCCAACGTCCGGGCGGCACGCGCGGGCCACGCCGAGCCCAAGGCGGACCGGCGCGCGGGCGGACCAGCGCGCAGGCGGGCCAGCGCGCAGGCGGACCAGCGCGCGCGCGAACCAGCGCGCAGGCCCAGCGCGCACTCACCGCTTTTGTATGTGGATCCAGGCGTGCGCGTCACACCACGCCAGCACGGTGAAGAGCAGGCCGCAGGTGAGCAGCGCCAGGAGCAGTACCGTCAGCCCCACCCTGCAACGGTCCCGGGTGCACGGTCACGCCACGGCGGCCACATGCCGGCCCCGGCGCGGGGCAGCTGCCGACGCGCTGTCGCGTAACGTCGTCAGGACCAGCAGCAACGCCGCCCGACACACACCGCACCGATCACAGGGAAAATGACAGGTAAGGGAGGGAGCAGGCTGCGACGGTCGCCGACTGCCGGTCCAAGCACGTCAAACTGACCCCGCAGCGACCATCAGCCCGCCGTCAGGGAGCGGTACGGTCCTCACCTCGACGTCAGGGAACGGCAGGGTCATCAGCTCGCCGTCAGGCAACGGCAGGGTCATCAGCTCACCGTCAGGCAACGGCAGGGTCATCAGCTCACCGTCAGGGAACGGTACAGTCATCAGCTCGCCGTCAGGGAACGGTAAGGTCACCAGCTCGCCGTCAGGGAACGGCACTGTCATCAGCTCGCCATCAGGGAACGGCACGGTCATCAGCTCGCCGTCAGGCAACGGCACGGTATAAGCTCGTCGTCAGGGAACGGCACGGTCATCAGCTCGCCGTCGGGCAACGGCACGGTCATCGGCTCGCCGTCAGGCAACGGCATGGTATAAGCTCGCCGTCAGGGAACGGCGGGCACACTGTCGCGCACCGGCGGAACCACCTTTGGTGCCCACCAGCACACAGCCACGTCAGACCTCGCTGACCCTACAGCAACCACTCACGGTCAAGAAATGACAGGTAACACTGCAACAGCGGTTAGCACACAGCCAAGTCCCGTCAGTCAATCACACGACACCGCCGACACGACGTATATGACACGCCCGCCCACTTCAAATTGCATCTTCATCCAGCCCACTTCAACTTGCATTTTCATCTAGCCCACCCCTGCCTTGATGGCAATCAACGTTAAATCACCGCGTGCATTCTTGTCGCCCATAATATTAAGGGAAACGCTGCGGTAATGTTTGCCGGCGTCACAAATGCCCACTACCCGGGGACGCCGGAAGGCCAATATCAGTCACTCAGTCGCCCGCCGGCTGACGGGGCTTAAGATTGCCCGGGGACTCTGCGACGGTCAACGAAAATTCGAGACGGTCAAGGCCGCACGATAAGGTCAAAGGCCTCCAGAGGGACGGACGTGGGCGTCAAAACGTCAGTGTTTTTCGCGTCTCTGCGTCGCAGTCCCCGGGATGACCCGCAAATCGCAGTTGCCGTGAGAGCAAACGAGCAAACGAAACATGACTGCACGTGGTCTCCCCAGCAACAAGCGTCTATAGAGGTACAATCTGCCTTCTTTTCGTGACTGTGCTGACTGGGATTCCCGACAGACACATGCTTTTCATTCCCGTCGCATCAGCACTCTCCGGCCTTTGTCGAATGCTCGTCTCGTCCGACAGAAGTACAACCACAACAGCCTGGCTCAGCACACACCGGGTCTTCGCCGCTGGCCGCGAGAAGAGGCCGCCTACCAGCGCCGCACGGCGCAGAGTCAGACTCATGACTCAGGGAGTCGACGGCCGCACACGCAGCGGCAGAATTGCCAGTGTACTCTTGACGTCCAGCGCCGGTCGCTTGGCAGCCAATATATTTCCGACGAGGGCGGGTGACGTCTGATCGCACCCTCGGCCTGATATGAGCAGACCATGCCGATCCCTGGCAACTGGGCTCGGCTGAGCAGCGGCGTTCATTGGCTCCATGTGTCCATAGGCTTCATGCGGCTCCATGCGTTCATAGGCTTCATACGGCTCCAGGCGTCCGTAGGCTCCATACGGCTCCATGTGTCCATGGGCTTCATACGGTTCCATGTGTGCATAGGCTACAAATGACTTCACGTGCTCACGGGCTCCACACGGCTCCATGTGTCCATGGGCTCCGTACGTCTCCATGTGTCTGTGGACTCCACGCGGCTCCATGTGTCTGTGGACTCCACGCGGCTCCATGTGTGCTGTTCCATCTGCGCCACTGCCGGACGGCCACGGACCCCACGGCCACCGAGGTGGCGGCAGAAAACTACGGCCACCAGTCCAGACGACCAGAGCTGCTGCCCATGCTTTTCAAACGTGTTTGGCTCCGACTGGTGTGCGCGGGGAGCCACAACAGACCTGGAGATCTTCCAACGTCTCGTAAGCTTTCATCGGCTCCATGTGATCGCGGAACGTTTACGGAAGCGCAGGGCACTTCGCATGGTATGTGGCACATCGGCGTCATCGGGAAACAAAAAAACAAAAAACAAAACAAAACCGGGAAACAAAAAACAAAAACCAAACAAAGCAAAAACAAAACGGGAAAAAAATTAATTGATGAAGACGTGACGTCGCACCAGATAATCTGATCTTCGCGCATCCTCAGCATTCCCGGGCCGTGACAGGCGCCACGGCGGTTTGCGCGGGCGAGCCGTCCCGGGGCCACTCCTGATGATCACGCCAAGCTCCAGAAATGCTCAGCGCAAAAAAAGAGATGGGTAATATCCGTTTCAATGCCTCGTTGCCTTAGCCGTAGGTCAAGTACTTTAAGGTTAAACAATGTGTTCCACATTTGAGGTGTATTTCAAAAACATGCTCCAGTGAAACCTCAGGACCAGTTACGTGTAATATAGCACCGGCTAGTGTCGCTGCATCACCGTCAAGACATAAAAAGGATATCAATTTTAATAAAATCGGGTCCAAACTATCCTGCCGACGCTTTCCAACAGCACTTGCTTCTTTCCTGCAGTCGCGCCAAGCGTCGCCATGACAACCACCGCGCGCACCTCTACTGGTGCGAATAAAATAATTTTGATTGACCCAGCGGGCAAGGGCTTTTTGCCGAAACGTTAATGGGTTGGAGCTAGAGCCAGGTGTGTCACATGGGTCATATGATACTCGCATTCCCAAAGCCAAAGTGCGCCTCCAAAGGAGCCACTGCGGTAAATGTCAAAGCGGAGAAATCAAAGCCATTGTGTAACGTTCCGTTGAATTCACGGGATAAAAGCTTCACATTCGGATGCCTTTTAATCTAAACAGAGTGGTTCAGACTTAGGTCGCATTAATAACAAGCATTTTGACACATTAGTGCGTTGTGAGCAGCACAGAACACGCGTGTTGGAAAAAGCAAGGCAAACGAACGTTTTACTCTTCGCGGTGAGTCCTGAGTCAAATGAGATTTCTTCTACAGGGCCGACTACTTCAAATCAAATTCTGTTATTCATGAGAATGTCGAGAAAACTGGTATTACTGATCAAATCGTACGCGTCTGATGCAACAATAAGTGAACAGCACAAAAAGGTGGAACACTCCCTTAAAGTAAGGCTACCTAGAGAAAGCATGGGCCTTTCGTAATCATTACCGAACTCGTTCCAACACTACACCAGCATTTTAGCGTAATCCAGCCGCCAACAACTTGCTAAGCGATGCTTTTACCAACGGCGGCACAAACATTATCCAGATGCCACGTCAAACAATGCCTTCATTAAACCAAGCACGTTCGCTGAAGGCTGAACATATTCCTGTCCGTGCGGTGACGTCTGAGCGCACAGACGCTATAGCTATCATCGGTACCTGTCCTGCTTTAATCACAGGTCATACAAAGCTACCGACGCCTGAAAGCCAACCACTGAGTGGGTAGCGCCCCGCACGACCCTGCACGCAAATCGACTAGAACACATGCGCACTCAGTCAACGCATTCGTATTTAACTATCAGTGTATCAGTTTGAGGCCTTGTCAACCTTGCACACAGCTAGCTGACACCTCCATTGCACACCTGTTGATGCAATGTGCATTTAGCGGCGGGGCAGTACGCCAACTGCTTAGCTCGGCGAAGGTGCAATCTCAGATGACAGGCTCAGAGCTGACGCTCGGGTGTGATAAATACCTTGCGTCAGTGCATCAAACGCATGATGTCTAATCTCACACGCTATTAGCCCTCATTTATTCTTCTCCGTCCTCCGTTCCTCCCTCGCTCGTCCTCATCTCCGTTCTGCCGCGAGCGGCCGTTCGTCGGAGCGGTGGAACGGTGGGGCGGGGAACGGTGAAACGGTTCACAACCGCCATCAAGGCGTGTTTTGACTCGGCCAGGCTATAGCTGAAAAGGCGCCCACCGATTGGATTAACTTGCCAAGCAACCAACTCCTCCACTCGCACAGAAACTCAATTACATGTACCTGAGTTGCTAACCTCGCACACAGCTCGACGACACCTCCATGGGCCACAAGTTATGGTTTGTTCGACGCCTCGTTCATCCAAGGAACGCTTGTCGCTGTACCAAGAACTACTCCGGTAGTTCTGGTTCGGACTTTATTTGAAAAAGGCACGGCTGGGGAACAGTTCGCCTACATCGGTAAGTCTGTGAACGACACTAAAATAAACGAATGCCAACGTTGCCGCGCTAGGATACGCATGCTTTAACTGAGTGAGCTCAGCCACAATCAAACTGTACATCATCAGTACCAAAAATCCTCAAAAACCCAACCCACGAGGCAAAACCTCAGCACCGCGGACCATACCCAGTGCCCATGACCCAGCATGACACGCTGGCTGGCCACGGCCGGCCTGCCGCCCAGCAGCTGGGGCACACCCCGGCGGATGTTTGGTGACGCTCTCAGAGCCGCCCGCCGACCAGCCTGCCAACCCCGCCAGGCGCGGCGGCGGCGGCACTACTCGCGGCCCGACCGCCGGCGCCGGAGCGCGATCGATGTCCACTCCAATCGCCGCGACACTGGCTCAATTACGACCCCATCGAGCGCCACCGCCGCCCGCCGGCGAGGTCGGCGCTGACGTGACCGCCACACTCCGGAGTGATCAGCGAGGTCGGCGCTGACGTGACCGCCACACTCCGGAGTGATCAGCGAGGTCGGCCCTGACATGACCGCCACACTCCGGAGTGATCAGCGGGGTTGGCGCTGACATGACCGCCACACTCCGGAGTGATCAGCGGGGTTGGCGCTGACGTGACCGCCACACTCCGGAGTGATCAGTGCTCAGCTAGGTCCGGCGCTGACGTGACCGCCGCACTCGGGACTGACCAGCGAGGTCGGAGCTTACGTGACCGCCACACCCTGAGTGATCAGCGGGGTCGGCGCTGACATGACCGCCACACTCCAGAGTGATCAGCGGGGTCGGCCCTGACATGACCGCCACACTCCGGAGTGATCAGCGAGGTCGGCGCTGACGTGACCGCCGCACTCGGGACTGACCAGCGAGGTCGGAGCTTACGTGACCGCCACACCCCTGAGTGATCAGCGGGGTCGGCGCTGACGTGACCGCCACACTCCGGAGTGATCAGCGGGGTTGGCGCTGACGTGACCGCCACACTCCGGAGTGATCAGCGAGGTCGGCGCTGACGTGACCGCCACGCTCCGGACTGATCAACGAGGTCGGCGCTGACGTGACCGCCACACTCCGGAGTGGTCAGCGGGGTCGGAGCTGACGTGACCGCCACACTCCGGAGTGATCGGCGAAGTCGGCGCTGATGTGACCGCCACTTTCCGGAGTGGTCAATGAGGTCGGAACTGACGTGACCGCCAAACCGTGACACCGTCACTGCATACTGAGCCAGCACTCTGTGATATATGACTGGTATTCTGTATGACGTGGCCGGTACTCTGTGTGATGTGACCGGTACTCTGTGTGATGTCGTAGCGGCACAAAGTCAACACCTCGACATGTGGGTCACCAATAGGTGGCGCCAACGCGTGTTATTGTTGTGATGTCATGTGTCATGTCCTTGGGGCTTTACGACGCACTCAGCTGCTGAGGCTATATGGCGTCGCCTGCCTCTCACCCTGGCAGGAAGGGCGGGCACCGCGGGGAATCGAACCCTGTACCTCTGGTTTCCCAGACGCGCAGTGGTTACCGCATACGCGTTAACCACTACACCACCGGCACCCCGTTATTGTTGTGTTGTGACAATGTGTGTCGTGCAGGAACTGCGAGTGTCTCCACAGCTTCATTGCACTGTGTTATGGTGGGAATTAATATGAATGATATGCCTACCAAGAAGCGCTTGCTGGTATGGCTATTGTTTGGCCGCTAATGGCATATTGACTATCATAACAAGACAGATGCTTGCTGCCGTGAAGTGATGTTGTCGAACCGAGCCGTGGCGATGAGAACATACACCGCACAACCTGAGAGCGGAGTGTTTCTCGCTCTTCGCAATCTGTCCCTCCTTAGAAGCTTATTCGTTCCGGTCCGTCCGGGTCGATATCACATTGATGCCGGCCCCGATGTTTCACATCAAACATTAATGCCGGCCCCGATGCTTCACATCGAAATATCACAGCCACCGCAGCAGTGCTAGTCCACTCCGGAGCGGTTAGTGCCACTCGGAGCCGCAATCAGCTGGCTGACGGCGCGGGTCCTGGGGTGCAGGTGATTACGCTTGTGTCGCACTGCACGGGGGCTTGTGATGCCCACTGCCACCTTTCTCGATCGCCACAGGAAGTTGTTTCCTGTGCGACAATGTGACCGGTACTCTGTGTGATGTGACCGGTACTCTATGACTTGACCGGTCCCCTGTTGTGTGACCGATACTCTGTGTGATGTGACCGTTATCGTATATCTATGTGCATTTCACTGTCGGAAAACTCGATATACTTTCTACGACGTTGACTATGTTCAAAAACCGCCGAATGGATTGTGATGTTGACCAGCATACCGATATGTGAGCGGAAAATGTACCTAAAATTACCCGCATTTGCGAGATGATACAAGAGTGACCTGGTTTGGTTGCTCCTGGTCAAGACACACAATCAAATACGCCTAGTTCTTCTTCACATCCACGTGAACATCCAGCGAGCCCGGCAGACGTGCGACAGATCACAGCCCACCACCCCACTGCTCGGCCGACGAACCCGAGGCCGACGCGCGCCACAGTGCGCCAGCTCCCCGCCACGCGGGCAGCCGTCTGCAGAACTGCCAGCGGCCTCCTGGACTCTGCTGAACGGCCTTCTTGCGCTCAGTAATTTCCCTGGAGGCCGTATAACGGCCAATAAGGTGCAGTCCATTAAGCGGCCACAGCGGTTCCAGGAACTCTCGGGGCGGCCAGCTGTTGAGCACGCGGCCACGCCCGTGGCTGGTAGGCGCCGGCTGCCGCGGCCCCGCCCGTCTCTGGTAAGCGCCGGCCGGGTAATCGCCGCCCGCCGCGGCCACGCCCGTGGCTGGTAGGCGCCGCCCGCCGCGGCCGCCGCGGGTCATACACGGCTTCAGAAGACGGCCCGCAGAACGGCCCATCGGCCAAGCCAGGTCATGATGATGACGACAATAATCAATGTGACCGTCGCTGAGACTGTGCATCAACCCACATAACACAACCACACAACCGACACGTTGGTGGTCTAACCGCACTTAGATAGGGGCCAAGATTGGCAAATTGCCTTCCAAGGGAGCCGAACAACGAAGAATCGATCCAAACCTAAAGGACAGACCCTGAGTTTAGTCCAGTCCAGTCCACAACGTTTCCCCACCGGTCAGGCGCAGCCGGGCGGAGTTGTACTCACAGCATGGGTCGGCAGAGGGCGTTGAGGGCGGCCACGTACTGGCGGTGCACGTGCTCACAGTCCAGCGCTCGCTCCATGGTGACGTACGCCTGGCCAGTGACGTTCAGGTCGTCCTTCAGAGACTGGATGGTGGGCTCCAGCTGGAACGGCCACACACCGGTCAGGTCCGACCGCCCACTGCTCCGCCGGTCACAGGCGGTCAGCACAGGTCACGTCAAGAGCGGCTCAGGTCAGGTCTCGTCGGGTCGGGTCAGGTTAGGTCAGGTCAGGTCAGGCCAGGTCAGGTCAGGTCAGGCAGGCCAGGCCAGGCCAGGTCAGACCAGCTCAGGCCAGGTCAGGCCGCCACAGATCACGCAGCGCCACACCGGGTTGTCACTGGGGCTTTCCTACGCAAATGGCTACAGATGATGATAGTGATTTGGGCTTTTGGGCGCGCCGACTGCCCTGGCCATATGGCGCCCATACCCGGCTACTAAGGCGTACATGGGGTCGCCTTTTGGGCGCGCCGACTGCCCCGGCCATATGGCGCCCATACCCGGCTACTGAGGCGTACATGGGGTCGCCTTTTGGGCGCGCCGACTGCCCTGGTCATATGGCGCCCATACCCGGCTACTGAGGCGTACATGGGGTCGTCCGCCTCTCACCTCCAGAAGAGGTGGTCACGGTGCCCCGCTGGGCGACATCCTAAGCAGGTTAGTTCACTTTCAAAAACAAGGTAGCCGGTGGCGTCCGGTAACGACACGCAATGACGGTCAGGGACCCCACTGGCGGTCATTGACCCCCACTGACGGTCAGGGACCCCACTGACGGTCACTGACCCCCACTGACGGTCAGGGACCCCACTGACAGTCAGGGACCCCACTGGCGGTCACGGACTAGAACTGACGGTCAGGGACCCCACTGACGGTCAGGGACCCCACTGACAGTCAGGGACCCCACTGACAGTCAGGGACCCCTACTGACGGTCAGGGACCCCACTGGCAGTCAGGGACCCCACTGGCGGTCACTGACCCCTCCTGACGGTCATTGACCCCCACTGACGGTCACGGACCCCCACTGGCGGTCACTGACCCCTCCTGACGGTCATTGACTCCCACTGGCGGTCACGGACTCTATGGCGGTCACGGACCCCCCTGGCGGTCATGAAGTCCCACTTGCAGTCACAGAGTCGGCGCCACGAAATTCCGCAGGGAGGCGCTCCAATCGCTGATGCCGCATTGCTATCGTCTGGGTCGTCGCTCTCGGAACGGTCACGCACACACCCAAACACACGCGCATGCACACATGCTCCCAGCCCATGATTGGCCGCGTGGGTAAGACTGGCATTGGACGATCAGCAGAAGCCAACTATTGGCTGAACCATACCGCGCCGTGTTATGAACAGCACGAAGTATGTGCCGTGAAAGATATTAGGCTTGTATTTAGTACGTAAATGTGTTGACGTCAATACACGGACATATGTCTGCACATTATAATGAATGCACGGATGAGCTGTTCTTCTGCAGCCTGACCCAGCAGCCGTAAGCAAGCGGGTTTTTGCAGCTCTCCGATGAAAACATGTCCAGTAAGCACACAAGCCTAGCAGCACACGCCCGGGTGGCCAGTTGAATACCCTTCGCTCGGGTGGGGTTGATTTGCCCACCCCCCCCCCCCCTGAGATCTCAAAAACTAAGAGAGCCAGAGGCATCAAACTCACACGGTGCGTTGGCATTTCTGTGAAATCACCTGTGTCAAAATTATATGTTCTTGGGTCATGACCTTCGGGTCAAATAAGGTCAAACAAGGTCAAACCCCAGATTGCTGTCAAGAATGTCCCCAGACCTTCTCATGCAGCTACCACACACCTAGAAAGCTGTTATGGGCAGAAGGTTACTGGTTCTCATTTAAGGTCCGTGACCTTGTTTGACTTTTCGAAGTCATGGCGACCAAAACCAAGCAAGACTGCTTGGATTTTTGCATGTGAATAACGTCAAGGATTACGCTAGCAGCATGTTCCTAAAAACGAAATGTTAACCTGGGCCATCTAAGGTGAGTGACCTACTCTGACCTTTAAGAAATCCACGGAAATGTATAACGCGGTTCCCGTTATCAACAAATTCAAAAGGAGCACAGCAAACTAATTCCGGAAAAACCCTTGGGGGCGGGGGGGGGGGGGCAAACTGATCCCAACCCGACGGCGCGCTGGGGGATCCTCTCCGCGTTTGCCGAACATCACCAATCGGCGTTTCGTCCGTCGCAGACGCGGCGGCACCAGTCTCGCGCGGACACGCTGCTGGCTGACGCAACAGCCTACACTATACAGGCTTTTAAGATTAAGTGAAGCACCCGCAGAATCTGAAGGGAGTACGTGGAAATAGTCACAGAGCACGTCCGTCCTTAATCCATCACAAAAATGGGTCTGTGTTGGCGCGATGGGAGCAATCCAACAAAGATTATTTTGGACGTTCGCGGGCGTTTCCGCTGCGTCGTCTTTTGCGCCCCGGCGCTGCAACACAGGCTAACCGATCATCGAGTAACCAGTACAATGGCACGCGCACCACACCAGCATTCGACGGGACCAGCACACCGTAACGGCTGCCAGCCGCGGCCCCGTTCCTGCGCCCGTCGTAATTTGTCAGCGGCCGGGCGGCGGATCAGCCCGCGGCGCCGAGCTCGTGCGTCAGCGCCGGTGGCCAGCCGACGGCCAACTGCGCGCCATCGGCCCGCTGACGCATCGTGTGCGGACGCATCTGGGGCGGCGGGGCAGGCCCGGTGACGGGCTCGACTGACAGATCGGCGCGCGGACCTGCCGGCCGCACCAGCCGCAGGGCTCGAGCTGTCAGACGGCGGCTCGCGTCTCCCCTGATCCGCATCCCGGCGAAAGATGCTGCGTATGCGGCCGTATAAGTGCGGTTGCATTCCCGGTAGCAGGCCGGCCGGCCTGATATCGAGGTATTGGTTTGTGGTATTGCCAGCTCCAGGTATCCATATCGGCGCTATCGGTTTTTTGTACACCAATGTCGCCGCAGGAACATGGCTTCCAACGTCATCAGATCGTGCGATAGACTGGTCGGAACTCAGCGTAGACCGATTAGGGGGATATTCACAGCGGGACGTTTAATCAAAAGTTGCCAGAGAGGGCGCAAGTTTGGCTTGATAACGATGTGAGCTGAATAGGAGCAAAAATTGCGGCGCCACAGGCAGCTGAACGCAACACATGTGCTTCTGCGTGCTGCGCTTTAGTGGAATTGCTCCAGGCCAGTGATTGCGGAGGGGTCGGGCTTCGTTCGGTCGAGTGGTGGATAAGTTCAGGTGCTTGACTGCGTCAAAAATCGGTGAGCACTGCTGCGATTGCATTCGAATAATTCAGACCAGCGCCGCTCCTCGATAACCACAGCGCGTCGAGAATTGCTGCTTACATTAGAGTGACGATCACCACAAACGAGCACGACAATGACACGTTTCACGAAAAGGAACAACACATCGTGGCCGTTCGGCGGCTCGCCATGCGATTCTGTTCTGATCACAGTGTCTCGTATTCCCGCTCTACCGATGGCAGCACTCCGAATGGCAAGCGTGATGTCGAGGTTTCTACCTACTTATCAGAACCAACGTTGTAATCAAGGTTGCCTCATCATGGTCTTCACATTAGAGGGAGTGTTCCACCTTCATATGGGGTTTTGAACTGAAGTAGCCATCTCGAGGACCTTTTGATGCAGTTCACGGCCATGCCCTTTTTAAGGCCCAAACCCTTCTGGTTCCTGAGTTACATGCCCGCAAAAGTGGGAAAAGGTTTACTGGGAGACTACTTCAGTCACCTTGGCATTGATGTCGCCATAGAAACGTCCTACGATCACCATTATATTACAAGCTGTTTTCTGCTGATGGTCAAAACAGCATGGCCGTGGCACATTTGCAAGCGCGATGATGCAGCACGTATGATACAATGCGCGGAAGATGATTGGCTGCTAGCGGAATTTCGCTGCTGAATGCGAATCGCGCACGCAGGCGTGAGCACTTTCGTGTTGTGCGGCGCTTGTCGTCAACGGCGTATTTTTCCTTATTTCTAGGCCATAGGCCAACGTTATAGAAAAAACGCCACTGTCTGCAAACAAGTGCGGCACGGAAAAGAAAACAGCACTCTCCCGAATGTCATAAAAAGAAAACGGGACGGCAACTCTATCCTTTTTCTCTCGCTGGTGTTCTTTTCTTCTTCTACTGGCGTATTTCTCACAGACAGCTCGGTTGGCGCATTGTGCACTGGAGCAAACAACCTTGCAAGGGTTTGTGGGTTGGCAAGGCACTATAATAATAGGGAAATATTACAGTAATTTCTTATATATACATATATATATATACATATATACATATATATATATATATATATATATATATATATAATGACATCTTGACACCTGTTGTACGACAAATTTTACCCTTTAACAAAAAATCGTGTCCTACAGGTACAACCTCTTGAGTTGCACTTACCATGAACCCCCGTGGGGACTCTGTTTTGGAGGGGGCTCACGGTGAAATGCGGTGTTATAACCGAAAACCTTTGCGGAGATTGAGAGAAAACCAGCAATTTGATAGTCCTGCGGACTGTGCAAGTGAGGGATCGCACTTATTTGAGATAAGACTGTGAATCAGGCGCTTGAAATGGGTGCGATCAATGGTGGTGTGTGCCAATGGCTTGTATTGATCTTCATGTGATGGGGAGTGTGCGTGCAAGGTTTGTACTTTTGTTTTGAGACTGAGAGAGAACATTGTTTCGGTATTCTTTAAGCCCATTGACTCCCAAAATAAAATGTGATACATCGATACCTGCCTCTATCTTTATGTTTGCATTCCAATATGACAAGGTAGTGATGCCAGTCAACTGAAATGAACACTAGCACCTGTGCTGCGTGGGTGTACAAAGGCAATTTGCTACTTCGTTATGATCTTGCAACACTTTGAACCTATTGAGATAATACAGCATGTAATTAATCCATTGCATGCCACTACATTGGCAATTCATTTTGGCAACAGGGGCAAGTCTGCGCGGCTTCTTAATGCACATGCTTGGTATAAGCTGGCATGACACAGCTTTGCAAAATTGTCTTCCCCTTGAAAATCTTGAAAATGTAGCGCTGTAATATTATGGATGCACATGCTACTGTCTTAATAAATTTTGTATGCAAGCAAGCATTGCTTGTGGGCCATCAATGTCATAGTCATTGGAACTTGTGGTAGATGCTGGGTGCTGAGAAAGGTGGAAAAGTATTGCTGTTGGTTTCTTGGATAGCATTTAATATTTTTATCACGAGCCTTGTGTACATCAGCAGCTTCATCACTTCCTTGCATTTCACCCATCTAACCATTACTGCATGCACCTGTCATGTTTCCACCCTTGTGCAAGGTCAGCAGGTCTGCAGTGTCATTGCAATACATGTAATATCGTCTTGTTGCATAGGTGTTATTACTTGTGTGAACAAGACTTTTGAGTGAAGAAGCCTGATGGCTGCAGGCTGCGTAAATAATCCTGAGTAAAAAAATCGTGGTAGCTCAATCTTATCATTTGTACCATATCCATAGCAATGTTTTGACAATCAATTCATAGCAACGCTACAAATTAACTTATTTGTACATGCAACTGCACTTCCGGTTCCAAATAATAGAGTAACTACTATGCACATCACATGATATCAATGTTGGGAATGGGCGCTGTATGACCTACAGCAGTCGATACGCCCTAAAACCCCAAATCATCATCATCATCATCATTATCAATGTTAGGACTACAGCACTGCAGGCAAGGATAGACCGGCAATTTAATATTGGCATCCTCAACAGTCCTTGGCAGGTTTCGGTAAGAGATTCATGGCACTATGCGGCAGTTTTCACAACATATCGTGCTTTGATATCAATAATCCGCCATAAAAGCTGACGACCGCTATGTTCCACATGTCAAACAGCCCATCAAAGTTTTGTTACAACCAGTACCAAGACAAAAAGTCCACAAACAAGCCATTGACTTATCCGCCACCCAACGCAGCGCCCGCGACGAGAACGGCCAGCTGGCGTCAGCTTTTGCGCGTTTCGAGGCATTCTGTACGTCTGGCTGCCAGATGCTGCCAGGTATTGCTGTCGTCACAACACGATTTCATCGCGCCATGAAACGATGACGTAATGAGGCGCATTTTTACAAACTTCGAATTTTTGCTACTTAGGGTCGGTTTTGAACACTGAAAGCTTATCAACAGTTACAAGTAAGCTCTTCCCGTCACATCTGATGCTTATCTCAAGATCTTCAAATGTGGAACATTCCTTTTAACGTCACACATTTCTTCAAATAGCATTGCAAGCCTTTGGAATGTTCTTATTGAAGACATCATGAGTGGGGCACTATGAAGCGGAAATCCATTCGACACTTCTCTTTATCTGTTGGTGCTTCGAGCGATTGTTCAATTCGCACGTAACGTTTTTGAAACCCCCTTCTGCACCAAAAGTACTTCTTCTGTACTAAAAATGGTTTCTGCAAAAAAATCAAATGGCAGCGGAAACTGGCACAGCTTGCATTTCTATAAATGTTTAAAACCGTATAATTCACCCGGCATCTGAAATTCGATCCACTTTTTGGCCTGATTTCTTCACTTTGTTATGATTGAGAAGCGCCGCGATTGACAGTTAGTTTTCGTAATCGGCATTAACTCAGCGTGTTAGCTTTTTTAGCCTTATCTGACCCTTTTGCTAACGGTGTCGCAGAGGATCGCGGCTTCACCTAGGGAGGGAACACTTCAACATACTTTTTCATGAGTGGCCGCCAGTAAAAAAAACCAAGACGCGAATATAATGCATTCATGGTTTATACCTTTCATGAGTGCGTCTTGAGACAGATGCGCGTCACGTTAACGCGGGCCGGCGGGGCAGAAACGAATAAGGGGCACCGCTACGTCACACAATATGTTAACAGTTATAGGACCTCAGCTCACTGATTGACGTGGTAACGCTCCCCTCTTGTCTGGTACCGCACCGCCCGCCTGGTAACTGGCTCCTGGCACGCCGCTGCATGAAATCGGAAGACATGACACCCAGATAGGTTAGGCATGGGGATAGGCATGAGGTTGCCGCCTCCGTGGTCTTGGGAAAAGATGCTGAACTCGAAATCCAGCCGCACTGGGTACGAGTCCCAGAGTGGGCGCATTGTTTGACCCGACTGAAATGGAGAGGCCAGCTGGCAACTGGCCAGCGAGGTTCAACCCAGACCCGATGCGGCCGTGTCGCAGCATTGTGCGGCACGTAAAACCCTCCGCATTCCTGTCTGGCGAAAGGGCGGAGGCAAAACTAGATGTTGAACTGGACGGCACGCTTGGGTGGTGGGTTCGGGGTACACGCAACAAGCTATGCTTAGCAGGTACTCTGGATCCGAAGTCACCCATACAAACCATTCGGGATAAATTTATTTACAAAAAGATAACTAAATAACCGCTCTATAAGGCTGGTGTGTCCAGGAATGGCTCGGAGATTTCTGGGGATCTGTCCACGGGGCACTAGCCCAGTCACGACGTGCTATGTAACCACGTCTTGCGCGCCTTCCGCGCAAACAGTTCACGCTCTCAGCCCTAATGCATTTCTCGAAAAACGAGGACCAGTGCAAAATCGCATCACTCACGACAGTGGACACTTCTCAAGCTTTTGATGCGTTGAGCGCGGCAGGCTCCCGGATAAGCCCCTAGGGCGCCACGCCCACCCCCATCGGATCCGCGACCGCCACCAGCGCGCGAGCGAGACGAAACAGACGTGCTCAATGCCACTGTGGACGTCCGGTGCTTAGCGGAAGCAACGTGGTCTCTGCGGCGCAAGCCATCATACAGGCTCTATCTACGGGTTCATCGCGCATACGTTGTATATTGCGGAACTGATGTCATACAGCAATAACTGCAGAGGTACAAAAGCGCAATGTATGGTGCCTAACTGCAGGAAAAGAGACGAAAAGATGTCAACACCCTCATCGCACGAAGCTATACAACCACAACGAACTATTAATTTTACCTAACTGCATTTTTCTTTCACACATATCAATCTGGAATTCTGCTTAAGCTCTGATAAGTTTGGATCGAGTATCCGTGGGTTTATGCGTGTTGTTATTGTATGTCAGTTGCTTACCATCGACAAAAATGTCTTGAAACACCTACACATACGCAAATGACAAGATAATCTCTAAATGTTTTTTTTTGCGTACACGGGAAGCTCAAACGCATCTTAAGGCCCTAAACGCAGTGCAAATTTAAAGGCGGCAAGAGCGCACCAAGTTAGGTTACTTCAGCTCGATTGGCAGTGAGCTCAGTGTCTGGAAGCTGAGTAATGGGTAGAACAGTTTAATCGTGGCCTATGACGATAAATTGGCAGGTGATTATAAAGGACAAGGCAAGAAGCGACCATGACATGGCTTCGTACCACACCTTAAGGAACCCCCAGCACTCATTGGCTAAAATGCTGAAGACAAAGTTGTTTGTCCAGCAGCCTGGCCGGGGCCGTGTGGCCCGGTTTCTCTCCGCGAGTTAACTACGCTATGCAATAACTCTGACACAGAAGTCATCCCTGCAAAACACCTGCACAAAAATAATTCCACATGGCTCAGTTGTCGCTCCAAACTGCTCTTTTAATTCGATGTTTCACACTTGGTCTGAACCTTTTGAGTTAATGAAGTTATGGGTTTACAGCCCACGCTTTGAAGTGTTTGCTGCGTGAGCCATGATCCCACCGTCCGATCGTGAAATTCCAGGTCAACGGCGGTATTTCGCCGAGTTTACACGCTGCCATGCTGGGCACGGTCCGTCCTGCCCTCTGGCGTCACCTGACCTTAAGCGCGGTCATTGCCACCAGTCGCAGGCTATTCTCGTCAGGCCAAATGGTGAGCGCCAAAAGCGACCGAAAGCTTTCCGCCACGGGTGGGTGGATCGGAGGGCAAGCGCGCCATTTCACTTGCCTTGCGCGTGCCGAAGATCTATTGTCGTCTTTGCACGTGCCGAAGATCTATTGTCGCCTGTCTACTCAACGGCTAAAGGATGAGTCTATGGGCGAGATCGGAGTGACTGGGCGAAAAAAATGACAAAGCTGGCAGTGGTCTGTATGCCTGCTTACTTCACGGTCACTGTTTACAGCTGTCGGATCAACCGAAAATCCTTTGAGTTAAATGAGTACAATTTTGCGGCCACTGTCCTCTCTCAGCTAGTATTTTTCCATCTGCAGCATTGTTTCTCTTTACACTGCAATAACTATGCAACGTTTTGACATTAGCATGCGCCCTTTGGCCCGGGATAACGGAACCTTCGGTATGGTAATGATGTTAACTAGGTTGCGGTTGAGTGCAAAAAAACGTAAAAGCGGAAATGCTTGTGTGTTCTGGGACTGACTGGCAGAGCAAACGTGCATATGCAATTCAGATGTGTTTTCTTCGCTCCATGAAAGGCATTATGCACACACTTATACAAGTATTCAATCCCCAGCATCCACACTAAGCCCGCTCAAAAAAAAGTACGTACCCTGGAAGACCCGGGTGCAAACGTCATGACATTATAGACCGTTGTACCTGTACGTTCAATTAATGCACAATACACGCTTGCATTGCCAACATTAAATTACACTAGACTGACCTAATAAACATTTTCCACAAAAATCACCAACTAAATCGGCTTTTAACAGTTCCCCGAGACAAAAGACGAAGGTGACGAATCCGAATTCGATATTCGAATCCAGGCAGATCTCACACATCGCTGTTAAGCCGTTGGCACACATCGCAAGGGTGATAACATCGCAAGAGTGATAACCCGCGCCCCGGCAGAGATCAATGGTAGCCCGGTCTTTCACACCATGACAGATCCTTTCAAGATGTGATGACTTTTGCCGTGGTGCTCCATCGCATTTTCGTGGTTTTCATCGCGGGCTTAGTTGCTGACGCTGTGTCCATCTGAAGTGCTTGTTATCAGAAAAAGGGCCTCCAGCTCCTGGTCTTTCGGCATTAGCGCTCAAGCGATAGCTTTTTTCCCGAGAAATGTTGAGGGGTTCTTATTAATTAATGGGGTTCTTCGGAAGACGCGCAGCCGCGCGGCTTCCTGCTGCTGCTGCTGCTGCTGCTTGGCTCTCGTTACGACGAGGCCAACCGGGGAGCTGTACGGGTTGTTACTATGTACCCGGGATGTGCCTCGGGAGACTGAATTCCTCTGCGGGTAGGCCTGCCAGCTGAAATTTCAGCCAACCGCTCAGCTCTAGCGTTATGAGAGAATGTCGCCGGCAACACAGCACTGCTTTAGCCGCCTCGCGATACATTTTCCGCGAACGCGATGTCAGTTGATCTCTGCGGATCCTTGGCTCACCGGCAGGGGGTCGATTGGCTGTAGTTTCCCCGCACGCCGACATCGCTGAGTGAGACGAATTTCTTTCAATAACAGGAAGTCGTTCGTGACTGGACCGCAGCACCAGCACCCCGGCGGGCTCCGCGCCGCCGTGCCCGTGGCATCCCACTGGGGAGATCCCTCCCGCCCGTCGCCGCCGCCTCGCCCGCGGTCGTCGTCAAACGCCCGAGCCCCGACCGAGTGCCCCACAACATCAGCCTGCGTGCTGACCGACGACGCCTCGCCTCGCCTCGCCTCGCCTTGCGCCTTGCGCCTTGCGCCTTGCGCCTCGCCTCTCCTCGCCTCGCCTCGCCGCAGGCCCGGCCTCCGAATGGTGGCGCATCGAGCAGGGGTTTTCTAGCTCGTCGATTGGCTCGTTCGTTCGTTGTGGCAAATGTGTTTGCACTTCGAAATCAAAATAATGAAATAGGGGACAAGATCTTGCTGCGGCACAGCGGCACACACTATTTGAGAGTCGCTTCACCGACTACGCAATTTTTGACAATCGATTGCGATGCAGATGTGTTAAAGATACGGCTTGCTTTTTTCGCGGAATTCAAACCGACCGTAATGTCTGAAGTTCAGTCTGAATGCTCGAAAACCTAAAGTTACAGGTTTCTGTCGCACACAGAGTTCAGTCCATGGTAAACAAACCCAAGGCATGGATGTACAAGCTCAGCCGCCTCCGGACGGCCTTGTGTAACAGGGCTAATTGCAGCAAAAAGTGTGCTGCCGATCTCCACAGCCCCAGCATGCTCTTTTCCTTCTTTGTGTTAAGATGTTTTTGGGTGGGTGACTAATCTGTTTGTGTATGGAGTCCTGGCTTGATGGATATATTGGCGGAACATCCACTCAACGACTGGGTACAATCCATCCGACCTTTGTACCTACCTATCCATCTAGAAATTATGTATTAAAATATGATATTAAAATAAACTTATATCTAAAAATGAATAAATTTATATCCCTAGCATATTTTATATGCTATGGAAAAAATCGCGCAGGATTTTCCAAACATGTTAAAAAACTAACATAGTTAACCTTGGAAGCCCTCGCGAAACGGGAGATATATCATGAATGGCCGAGGAAATGAACAGCAGTCCCCCATCCTGAACCCACGGCGATGTAGTCACATGAAGAACTGGTAAATTTTACACCATAAATTTTACACCATAAATTTTTGCACCATAAATCTTAAATTTCCACCATGCGGACTATTTCACTTCCCTCGGGTGCCAATACTTCAACCCAATGCACGCTTTAAGTACACATCCCGGAAAGGTTGTCTGGTACTTTATTCCGTTAATGTATTTCGCCGGTAATATTTTCCTATCGGGAAGATGGCTTGCTGCCTGCTGAACTAAACATGACTTCGTACCAGAGACTGCCAAATCGCTGATCGGACCTCGCCAAAGTTGACTACCCTGCAAATGCGCCCGGCTTGAAGTGCGTGGCAGGCCCAGAGGCAGTCAGGAGCACATTTCGGACTACCCAACAACGTATGTCAGACCACAGCAATGACCCAATTCGCCCAGCAACGCACGTCAGACGACAGCACTGGCCCAATTCACCAAGCAATGTACGCCAGACCACAGCACTGGCCCAATCCACCCAGCAATGTACGCCAGGCGACGGCACTGGCCCAATTCACCCAGCAATGTAAGCCAGGCGACGGCACTGGCCCAATTCCCCCAGCCATGCGCATCAGGCGACAGCACTGGCCCATTCGCGGGGCATGCTCGGTGGCCGAGAATGAAATGCAGCCAATTTGGCGAAACAAAGACGACAAGGAAGCAGCACTGGGTGAGCAAGCGGCCCGGAACAGAGGGCAGGCGACGAAGCCCGCAGTTCGCATGAATAGCGGGCACGCGACGGAGTCCGCTGTTCGCAGAAACAGCCGGCACGCGACAGAGTCCGCTGCCCGTGGAAACAGCGGGTACGCGACTGAGTCCGCTGTTTGCCGAAACAGCGGGCACGCGACAGAGTCCGCTATCCGTAAAAACAGTGGGCAAGCAACATAGTTCCGGGGCAGCGTCCGCAGGAGCAGCAGGCATGCCGCGGGGTACGCTATTTGCTCGCCTGTTGGAGCAACCGCATTGCAACCGCGGTTACACGACTGGACTTGTGTTCGGCTCAGTTTTCTTTGGCGCCAGCTCAGAACCGGCTCGCAGATTTTGAGATCCGATTCAGTTCATGACTCATAGCTGTTCCAAATTTTTTGATTCAGCTTAGTTCAGACTCATTGTTTGTATTGAACCATTTGGCTCATGACTCACGCGGCTTGCAAAATAAATGATCCGATTCAGTCCTGACTCGTTCCCTTATGCCTCGTGAGCCTCATGATTATATATATATATATATATATATATATATATATATATATATATATATAACGTCACTTTGTTATGTATAGTCCCCACAGGACTACACATAACAAATAAACTCATTGGTTTTGGCACAGAATATAGAAATGTAAGATGCTTGTGCAACGTCATATCTGCTGGTTCCTGACTGAGATCTGGCAAAGTTAAGTTCAGAATCAACAAGACTATGCTTTCGGCTTAGAAATTACAATAACAAACTTTGTCATTTAGCGAGAAGTTTTAAGCTAATACTGCATGTTGTTCATTTTAACACTCTGAAATGATGTGTCAATTTGCATGAGGCGTGCTGCGTTTACCTTTGCTACCATTTGAAGATGAGCCGTATGTCATGGTCACGTGCCGATCTTTTCTGGCGATGTCCTGTTAGTGGACCATGGCAATACAGTATATGGCAGGCATAATACAGAACAGAATATAATACAGAACCATGGCAATACACTAGCAGGACATTGCCAGAAAAGATCGGCACGTGATTCCGCTTACGGAATTTACGAAGAACGTGATCCACCTCACGGCTCGAAGCGGCACTTTCCCTAACGAGCCGACCCAGCTCGCGGCCCACCCCAAAACGGGTGGCTCGTGAGCCAACTCACGGTTCAGCTCGAGCCGAACACAAGTCTGAGCACGACGGGCAAACTATGCACTGCTGCAGAACGCAATGCGGCGCACTGACAGCCGCCAGTGGCGGACGCGAGCGTGGCCTGGGGTCAGTGTACTGACCGCGTGAAATATTGCCTCCATCGCGACTCATGCCCGGCGGCATTTTCCATCGCGGTTTTCCCGCTGGCCGAGGATCAATTTCACGGTTACTGTCTGATGGCATTCGGGCCCAATGGCGCGTGGGGAACACTATCTAACCCTCCCCTCGGGCCATGTGGGCTTGTTGCCAGCCAACAGCTGTGAACTTAATGCCTCGGATGTCCTTGACATTTCCAAATGTCGGGTTGCGCTGGTAAACGGACGGTTACAGGTAGCAGACGCGAACACTGCGAGCTCGACGAGAAGCAAAGTCACTCCCAGCGACACCTCCCGACAAATTGAGGGACAGTCCCCCCCCCCCCCCCCCCCCCCGACACCGCCCGACAAAGTGAGAATCACAGTCCCTCCCACCAACACCTCCAGACAAAAAGAGGTCCAGTCCCTCCTACCGACACTGCCCGACAAAGTGAGAGGCACGGTCACTTCCAGCGACACCTCCCGACAAAGTGAGGGACAGTCCCCCCCCCCCCCCCCCCACCGACACCTCCCGACAAAGTGGCAGTCCCTTCCACTGACACCTCCCGACAAACTGAGAGACACGGTCCCTCCCACCGACACCTCCCGACAAAGTGTCCCTGCCCAGAGAGCCGCTTCAAAGCGATGCAAATCTATGTGACTGCGATGCCTCTTCATGCTGCTCATGCCACAGTACCCACGCAACGAAGCGTTGACGAAGTATCTGACGGTCGTAACACACAACGCAGCCGAATCACGCAGTCCTGTGGGCGGAGGGGGGGGGGGGGGGCAGCGTACCTATGTTACATGGAAACCACAGCTCAGGTTTAATCTCGCTCTCACCGCAACGCCGATTCGTTCAAGGTCCCTCCCCTCCTCCCCCTCCCCCTCCCCCGGATTCGAGAGGCCTCGTCCAGAGGAGTGCTTTCTGCGACAGGGTATTAGCACGACCACAACGACCATTTCACATTTCGAACAGCAAAGAGAAACACCGGGCCAACTACGACATTTACCGCTGGCGCCATTTGCAAGTTCAACATGATCTGCCAGCTCCAATATCTTGCACAGAACTCAACAGCATTTTCGGACACGCAGCTCCAACTTGTTCTGCCGAACTGAACCAAATCTTCAGGCGCGGGGGGCGATCCGATCGCCCGTGCCGGCGTCACGATCCGTCCGGCTCCACCCGCGTCCCCCAAAGCCCCGCGCCGGGTGGCTCCCCCGCCGCGTCGGCGGCGATCGGCAGTCTGACCGATCATGAGGGCGGCGACGCCGCGCGTCATCCCCTCCGCCACCCCTCTGGACCCCAGCTGCCGAGCGGACGCCGCACGCGCTGGGTGGTCGCAGGTCACAGTAGAACGGCGCGCCGTGGCGGCCAACTTTTACAATTTCGCAGCCGCTGGACCCCAGCTCGCGGCGACGTGCACGTGGATGCGGGGCGAGACCGCCCGGTGGGGGGGGGGGGGGGTCGCACCGACACGTGCCTCACTGCGCATCGACAAGTGACAGAGGGAGGGGGCGGGCGGCACGTGCGAGCGCACTGCCGCCGCCGCGCGGTACTCAATCGCCTCGCGTGGATGACTTATCCAAATACACCGGGGTTCACCGTGTGCATATACGCGACGCAAGCCCGACAGCAAAGTGCGCGATGGTTTAATCAGCGGATTATCCCGGCAGCTGGCTCCCTGGAGCGAATCGACGGGTCGTCGTTACTGTCCCGCAGCTGCTTCCATTTCACAGAAGTCTCCGCTGATCATCCCTTCTGCGAACTGTGACAATTAATCAGCTACGGGGACTAATGGGTTTGCTGGAAATACGTGACAACAGCGTTCGACACTGGAGATTAAGATATGCTTGTGATCCCCAGCTTCGGCTCTAATTTCCGCTCCAGCCCTCGCCTGGAGACCGGCGGGCGTCGGCTCTGCACGGGGGACATGCGGAGAGCAGAGAGGCAGGGAAACACGGCACAGCATCGCAAGCGAGTGGTGTGATGAGTCAACACGAATAATGCGTTATCTCATCTAAGATGGGAAACATGCCAGCACTGAGAAGAAACGAACTCGCTGGCTGATCAGATATAATCAGATTACAAAAAAAACAGAAAACTAGAGAAAATGAAACGGGGACAAAACTTCGTTTTTCATTCCTCGTTTTCAAGCCCTGACAACATGTGTCCTCGCAGACTTCTTTATAGGCAAGCCTTCGTGTCCGCAAATATGCGTATGGCAAATGTTCGTAAAGCCATAGTTGCATATGTAAACCTTCGTGCGCATACGCCATTCTTTTTATAGCACTTATTTACGTGGGCTTTACTTCGTTACTTATTTCTTCGCGCCCGCTTTAATTCATAGACGCAGTTGTTAATATCACACTTCTATGCGTACAAAGTTCTTCGTACTGCATTTCCACGTTTACACCCTTTTTCATGTACATTTCAACCGACACGCAGTTGCTCGTGCGCATTCTTTTGCACGGCCAACATTCTGCGTCACGTTTATTTGAATTTACAATGCTTTGGATGCCTTGCAGCGAACTTTGACTTGGTACCGTGCGTGTTGAGTTGCCTCGCTTGCATAGAGGGGTCCATATGCGCTCGAGTCCGTTAGGACGTAACTTAGCGCGTTGGCCGCGTGCCATTCTCAAATTCACGGAAACAACGACATGGTAATCCTCACGACATGCCCACATCTCTGTCACTTTGAGAACTATACGCGAATGGTCATTGTGACTGGGGCTTTACGACGCAACAACTGCTGAGGGTACACCGCGTCGTCTTCCCACTACCCTGGCAGGAAGGGCGGGCATAGCAAGGAATCGAACCCCGTACCTCTAGTTCGTCAGACGATCCGCTTAACAGCCGCGCTACTGCACGACTTGGGCGGTAACATAGGGATCACGTTATTTGCGCGCACCGCTGTCTGAGCACCAAGTTCTTCTTCTGCGCAGTGATGATGATGATTGGGGTTTAAGAGCGCGTCGACTTCTAGGGTCATTTTGCGCCCGTAACAGCTAAGTGTTCACCGTGGTGTGTAAATGGCTGTGAATCCTACGTTTCTCATCAATGAAAACAGCTGTCCGGTGCCAAGCATGCGAGAATCATCACCAATAAGGTCTGAAAAGGTAAGACCTGACGCATCTCGTCCGAAGTAAAGTGCCCGCTCTGCTCTTCTGCGCAGTGATATCTGCTGCGTTTTTCGGCGTACGTGCTTAATCGCGTTTCATCCGTTGGTACGCTGCTGCGCGGTCCTCAGGTTCAGCCAAATTATACGTGTTTTGTGCGCTATTTTTGGACTCAATATTTATATGAAGATGCGACCATATCAACACCGACACCCTATTGGGAATGTTTGAAGCCGCCTACCGCGTGCTGCTGCGTCGTGTGAATGACGCGTACAATGGCCAAACGTCGAGGATAACCGTGCCGGCTGTCCGATTGCTCGCCCCGACTAGCGACATTCTGTTACCAGAATGCCGCCCGTCAAGTACCGGGCGCGGGCTGTTCGTGGCTAGAAACGCTTCACTTCGCGAACACACCGCCACCTCACGTGGTGGTCACAGTCGTGCTGTCGCCGCTGCCGGAATGTTCGCGTACAATGGAAGCCATCGGCAGTCGGCATGCGGAGGCCACCGCTGACGTCACCGGCCGACAGGCCAGCGCCATCTCGGCATCCCAGCAGCCAGCGGTAGGCCGCCAGTCACAAGCCATTCGTTTCAGAGGCTTTGGACAGCGGTTGAAGCCGTGGTGCAATACCGGGACCAAAAATACCGCGAACAGGACGTCTTCTGGTGAGTTTAACAGCGGGGGTGAGGCGGCTGACGTGGGCACAGATAAGACGGTGGCTTATGAATCGCGCGGGACATCCAGTCAGACCTGATATGAGGTGCGCATTGTCTGGAACGATCAGTACGGAATTTCAGCGGGAAGTCCTGCAGGCACGCATTATGACGTTGGTATTGAACTAACGCAAACCAATCGGCATCTCTTCTATTGAGTTCCAACGGTTCCATTCCATTCAATTCCATTGAGTTCCATTCCATTCCAACGGACACGACCATCTCTCCGACAAAGCACGGAAGCCCTCTGTACTAAGCTCATAGCATCCTTTATTGCTTTTAGTCCCGGTCAACAATACACCAAAGCAACAATGATCACAAATGATTGATTGCATTATATGACTTTCATAAAGTTGACTCGCCACTATTATATGGAAGCCTGTCGCCAGAGTAGCCGACATATTTGCTACGTCTCCACGCAAAGTATAACCGGGGAAGCTGAGACATCCCCGAGAAAAACCGGAATGGTGGTATGCTTTAGTTGTTATGTACGGGGGCAGCGCCTAGTAAAACTAAGGATGCCAAGCAACGATTAAAGCTTTCAAAAGCGAAATCAAGACACCTTTACGTAACAAACTGTGCACAAGTCATTATATTAGCGTAGTCTGCAAAATACGATCGCGGAGCAAGGCGTCGAAGGCCGGGCAGGGCCGCAGAAAACGGGAGAGAACATGTCATCGGAGCGTAGTCGACGCGATTCGCGAAACCATAACTGTTTACACTGTGGTGCACTGATTGCGCAATCCAACGACATGCTAAGTTCACGTAGATACACGTTCTGTGAAGATACTCATCCCGAGCACTTGTCCTGTAACTGTAACGGCGGCTCTGCGGGCTTCGCCTCCTCTTCAAACTCCCAACTCGTTAAACTCTCCGAGCGGTGACTTATTTAACTCCCCGAGTGGTAACACATTTCCAGTGAGTGCTCCAGCTCCCGACAGCACGCTGCTAACTTATCTGAAGTTACCTAAGTTATCTCGTGATGCAATAGGCTACGGTCCCAGCGCAAACACCTACAATACAACCAATGAAAAAGATAAAGCTACGCTATCAAGTATTACAAAAACCGCTGATTAAAAAATTAGATCAGTGCATCGTACAAAAAATCGGCTTCTGCTCGGACCCATTTCATTTCCCAAGCCCCAGACCAAAATGTTGCGGCGTAACTATCGGGCTGTGATCAAACTCAGCGAGTATGACTTGCCTGATATAACCATGTTGGTAAAAAAGCTGAAATAAAGAATGCACGCCTGCAGTCCTTGGCAATTGCTTCCACTGATTGATTGTACTGAATGGTGCTTGACCAAACGATCAAGGTGATCGGAATTTAGGGTGAATTTATTGCGCTAGATTTTGAACCTAAAACTCGGAAAACGGGCCTTGCAGTGTCAATCAAACGACTGATCTCGTGCACCAATTAACATTTCTCAGGTGGTAAACTTCCTTTAAGCATATCTTACACGGTCGATTTTTGGAACTTCATAGGAATGGAAACGTATTTGGTATGATGCAATGGTGTAAAAACATATTTGGTAGTTGTAGCACTTGCACGGATGTTGCCGCTCACAATCACAGCATGCCAGCTGAGATGAAAATAAACAGAGCAAAACACACTATTCAGACAGCAAAACACTGAAACGACCCCTTAATGAATCACATGCTTATATGAGGAAAGCTTTCCAACAAGCGTCTCATACGAGGGAATCTACTCGGACTCGCGGGATAACTGGCAATCAGCATCAACCGATCGGAGCTTTCAGCCCACATCGGTTTATCAGCACGCGCATCGCGCCCTACACCCGACGGTCTGGCCGCCTGCCGTCCGCCGTCTCTCCAGTCTCCTGGCCCCCGGCCTGACCAGCCGACTGGCACCCCGTCCCTCGTCTCCCGTCCCTTGTCCCCCGTTCCGTGTCCCTCGTCCCCGTCCTTGACCCTCGTCCCCCACCGGCTCCGGTCCCGGCCCCATCTCCCGTCCCCGTCCCCGTCCCCGTCCCCGTCCCCGTCCTCGTCCCCGTCCCCGTCCCCGTCCCCGTCCCCGTCCTCGTCCTCGTCCTCGTCCTCGTCCTCGTCCTCGTCCTCGTCCCCGTCCCCCTGCCCGGCCGGCCGCCTGGCGTGCCTCACCTGCTGGGACGGGTAGTACTTGACGGCCACGCCGTAGACGCGGTCGACGGCGGCGGCGAGGCGGGCGGCGCGCCGCTGTCCGTCGACCAGGTCGGCCGACCACGGCGAGTGGCGCGGCCGGCTGCAGTTGAGGTAGTAAGCCACCGCCAGCTCTGTGACCTCCGGCGGAAACTGGCCC
This sequence comes from Pollicipes pollicipes, assembly GCF_011947565.3. Lineage (NCBI taxonomy): Eukaryota > Metazoa > Arthropoda > Thecostraca > Pollicipedomorpha > Pollicipedidae > Pollicipes > Pollicipes pollicipes. The sequence continues at coordinate 22,271,465 of NW_023596448.1, read as the reverse complement.
CGCAACTCGGCCCGGACGGCCGCGTCCGGCCACACGCAGAAGTCACCCACCGCCTGCCGGGTCACGAACAGGGGTCAGGTCCGTCACCGCCCGGTCACACGCACAGCTCACCCACCGCCTGTCGGGTCACGGACAGGGGTCAGGTCAGTCACCGACCGGCCACAAGCACAGGTCGCCCACCGCCTGCCGGGTCACGAACAGGGATCAGCTCATACTAGAGTAGATCTAACATCGACCGGCTACACGCACAGGTCACCCACCGCCTGTCGGGTCACGGACAGGGGTCAGGTCACATTATAGCAGACGTAACACCCCGCACGTACGCGGCTACACATGACGCACAAGGTGTTGTGCGTTGTGTGAATCTGTCACACGGGTTCCAGTCGCGAAAGTTGAACATGGCGATGACTTTAACTGCAATTCGAGGGGCTCCATCAATTTCAACAGTTCAAACATCCGTCAGCAAAGGTCAGCCGGTCTAGGCATGACGTCACGAAGAGGCTAATCAGCGTCAAGCAACAGAGGTCAGCAGGGGTGGCTCCAACTGAGGCTACAGCCAGCAATATCAACGCTTAGTAGGCAGGCGTCAGCGAGGTCCGATTCATATTGATGCAAACTGGGCCCAGTGTCTAACCCACAGTGTGATGACGTAGCGCGCGTGACGTCAGAACCGCGTCGCGCCATGACGTCACCGCATCCAGAATTAACGTAACACCACACCGCAGAGCGGTCGGGCGGGTCGGAGGCGTTCGGCGGAAGAGAGAGGTTCACGCGGGACGCGCGGGTCACACGGTGGGACAAACCCGGTCGACACCGCGCGGATCGGACGTGGCAGATCCGCGCGAGATCAGACCAGCCACATCGACGCGACAACACCGGACACCGGGTCGCGCTGAGTTCAGTGGGTCCGCGCCGGCCGGTCACGCAGCGCCCCGCGGGACGTGACAGGCGGCAGCACCGCTCCGCCTCGTCGCGAGATGACGTCACCATCACGTCACGAGATAACGTCACCATCACGTCACGAGATAACGTCACCGTCGCGTCATGACATAACGCCACCGTCACGTCGCGAGTGGACGTCACCGTGTTGTCGCAGGATGACGTCACCACATCGTCGCGAGATGACTTTAACATCACGTCGCGGGACGACATTGCCGTGACATCGCGAGATGACATCACGATCACGTCGCGACATGACGCCATCACGTACGAGATGACGTCACGATCACGTCGCGAGATGACATCACAATGCGTTTGATGGACCATCATGATGGTCCCCGTGCTCGGCGTCGAGACTTAATCACACGCCCATGTCATGGCTCGAGCAGTGAAGGATACTGAGATGACGTCAAACGTACGCAACGCGGATAACAGTCCTGACTCAAGGTTCTTGAGCAGAGCAATAAACGCCGTACACCAGCACTCCATCTTTCTGTATACGAGCTGTGCGAGCCAATGAAGCCCTATTGGAGCATATCGACATCTCTACGCGGAATTGCCCTGATAATGCAAGACAACATATTGGCTACCGACACACGTAGCATGAGACGGCGTGGTTATTGGCGCCGGCTGCCTTCGCGTCACCGGTCATAAGGCGCAAAGCAAACCTTATTGCGTCCCTTCTTAGGAGCAAGATGTCAAGCATTCGCGAGATTGGGTCAGGGAGCTGACATCATCAGGCGGCGGGGCGGGGTGAGGCGGCGGCGGGGCGCCCCCACTCACCATCGTCACAGCGGCGTGGACCGACGACAGCAGGAAGCAGATGATGACCGCCAGCAGAGACACGATCGAGAACCTGCAACGCCGAAGACGTTCAGCGTCTGGCAAAGCCGTAGCCGCTCCAGACGCAGCGACGGGTGCGGCCAGCGCAACCTCGCGGCCGACAGTCGCGTGTGAACACAATAGTGAAATAGCATATGCCGGTGAACACTTATAAGACGAGCAGATAGTGAAGGTTGTGTTCACAGCAGTGTGTCGGTGAATACTCACGAGATGAGCAGACAGCATGATGGTCGTGTATACAGTAGTGCGGCGGTGAATACTCACGAGATGAGCAGATAGTGAGGGTCGTGTACACAGCTCTGCGGGGGTGAATACTCACGAGATGGGCAAACAGCATGATGGTCGTGTATACAGTAGTGCGGTGGTGAATACTCACGAGATGAGCAGACAGCATTATGGTCGTGTATACAGTAGTGCGGCGGTGAATACTCACGAGATGAGCAGACAGCATGATGGTCGTGCATACAGTAGTGCGGGGGTGAATACTCACGAGATGAGCAGACAGCATGATGGTCGTGTATACAGTAGTGCGGCGGTGAATACTCACGAGATGAGCAGACAGCATGATGGTCGTGTATACAGTAGTGCGGCGGTGAATACTCACGAGATGAGCAGACAGCATGATGGTCGTGTATACAGTAGTGCGGCGGTGAATACTCACGAGATGAGCAGACAGCATGATGGTCGTGTATACAGTAGTGCGGCGGTGAATACTCACGAGATGAGCAGACAGCATGATGGTCGTGTATACAGTAGTGCGGCGGTGAATACTCACGAGATGAGCAGACAGCATGATGGTCGTGTATACAGTAGTGCGGCGGTGAATACTCACGAGATGAGCAGACAGCATGATGGTCGTGTATACAGTAGTGCGGGGGTGAATACTCACGAGATGAGCAAACAGCATGATGGTCGTGTATACAGTAGTGCGGGGGTGAATACTCACGAGATGAGCAGACAGCATGATGGTCGTGTATACAGTAGTGCGGCGGTGAATACTCACGAGATGAGCAAACAGCATGATGGTCGTGTATACAGTAGTGCGGAGGTGAATACTCACGAGATGAGCAGGCAGCATGATGGTCGTGTATACAGTAGTGCGGCAGTGAATACTCACGAGATGAGCAGATAGTGAGGGTTGTGTACACAGCTCTGCGGGGGTGAATACTCACGAGATGAGCAGACAGTGAGGGTTGTGTACACAGCTCTGCGGGGGTGAATACTCACGAGATGAGCAGACAGTGAGGGTTGTGTACACAGCAGTGCGGCGGTGAATACTCCCGAGATGAGCAGACAGTGAGGGTTCTGAACAGGGCTGTGCGGCAATGAATACTCACGAGATGAGCGGACAGCAAGAGTTGTGTACACAGCAATGCGGCAGTGAATACTCACGAGAAGAGCAGACAGTGAGGGTTGCGTACACAGCAGTGCGGCGGCGAATACTCACGAGATGAACAGACAGTGAGGGTTGTGTACACAGTAGTGTGTCGGTGAATACTCACGAGATGAGCAGACGGTGAGGATTGTGTACACAGCTCTGCGGCGGTGAATACTCACGTGATAAGAAGACAGCGTGAGTGGCGGATCACGCCGATGAGCAGCGCCAGGCAGGCCAGGGCGAACAAACTCAGCAGTCCCATGGTAGCCGGCCACCTGGTGGCCGTCAGGTCAGGTCAGCACGTGTCGCTTCCAATGTCGCCATGCAAAACAGGTCAATCGTGTTAACTGAGTACATTCGCGCATTTGATTGGCACAAAGTTACTACAGACACAATTCTGCAAAGGCTTCCTGGTAACTGATCTATCTAAGCCTTATATCTCAAGTTGACTGTATGCTCTGAACTTAACAATTAACTCGTAATTTGACTGTCAACTCAAATTTCATTGTCTCTTCTGCTAAAATCCGCCGAGCTGAGTCCGGATTTTAATCAATCCAAACAAAGCACGGCATCAAGAAAAAAAATGCTGCATTGCTCGGCCAAAGGCAGCATTTGTTATCTGATGGCTGAGGCGAGCACCCGGTTCGCAGCAGGTTACGTCAAAGCAACATCAAACCGCAATAGCACGAAGTGTTTCTGGCTGATTCCGGTTCTCTTTGTGAGTAGGCTAGACCGGACAAAGACGACGTACACAGGCCAGCATACGAACAAAGGGCACAGTTGCCTGGCAACGCGCTTAAAGGGAATGTTCCACATTTGAAGACAGTGAAGCAAGCATCAGGCATGATGAAATACGTCACGTGATGAAATACGTAACGTGATGAAATACTCAATACGTTACTGTTCGATTACGTCATCGTACTTTACACAACCTTGATTGAGTCAATTGACGGCCGCTATATTTGGAAATCGTGCTCATGAACGCCAGATGAAAACAACTCGACGATTACATTTCTCTTGGTCTTGACCACCGCGTGGTTAGTAAAATGGCACGATCTTAATGACGTTATTATGACGTAATGGTTGCCTGGGTGACCTTGAAATAGCCTTCCCGAAAAAGTATGCACATTTTTGCGGGCGTGTGTCGCACAGCACGTAGCCTTGCCATTCAAGCTGTGGACTGCAATGATGGTCTTCATGATGGCTATTTCAGTTCAAAATACCATACAAAACTGAAACACTCGCTATAAATTCGTCCTTTTAACTTGCCCTACGCGTGCGTCCCCTTAAATCCGTGGCCGTCTTCTTCACCCCCTCCCCACCTGATGGCGTTGTGGCCGTCTCCTTCACCCCCTCGCCATCTGATAGTGCTGTAGTTGCTTCCGCACCCCCTCCCCACCTGACGATGCTGTGGCCGTCTTCTCTCCCCTCCCCTGTCCACCTGACGATGCTGTGGCCGTCTCCCCTCCCCCGCCCCAACTGAAGGTGCTGTAGTTGCTTCCCCTCCCCTCCCCACCTGACGGTGCTGTGGCCGTCTTCTCTCCCCTCCCCTGCCCACCTGACGATGCTGTGGCCGTCTTCTCTCCCCTCCCCTCCTCAACTGATGGTGCTGTGGCCGTCTCCCCTCCCCCGCCCCAACTGAAGGTGCTGTAGTTGCTTCCGCACCCCCTCCCCATCTGACGGTGCTGTGGCCGTCTTCTCTCCCCTCCCCTGCCCACCTGACGATGCTGTGGCCGTCTCCCCTCCCCTGCCCCAACTGAAGGTGCTGTAGTTGCTTCCCCTCCCCTCCCCACCTGACGGTGCTGTGGCCGTCTTCTCTCCCCTCCCCTGCCCACCTGATGGTCTCCGAGAGTCGGACGTAGACGGGCAGCGCGTCCTCCTGCACGTTCTCCAGCCGGGCTGCCAGCCCCCGCACCGCCGATACGCTGGTCGAGACGTTCACGTCCACCACCGACATCTGGCGGACAGCACGACTCTGACTCTACCCCAAGCCCGCTCCGAGGCCAAAATACGGCAACGAAGCGTTTTACAGACAGGACACGGTGAGATATCTGTAATGCAAACGTTTACAGAAACGTTTGGGGTGTTTTACGTTGTAGAAAGTAGGGCGTAAAAGGTGGATAATCAAATGATGAAGACAGTAAATTACGCGATGACACGGCGAGAGCAGTAGCGGTGGTGCTTTCTTGTTCCAGCGACTTATCTCCAATGCTTTGCATGGGCAGCTGTGTGATCAGGCCGTTTTCTCAGCAGAGCTTGACGTTTGTTCCTTGAGCCTGCCACTCAAGTTCCGTCCTTCCAGTGCATCGATTAACACCGCTCCTGTCCCGATCGTCGGAGGAACGCAGCGGGTGACGCGTATCACGCAACGCCAGGGCACGGCCGGCCTGCGGCAGCCGTCGCCGCCTCACCTGTCTGTCGAGCCAGCCGACGATGGAGGCGTTGCTGGGCTGGCTGTCCGAGAGGAAGAGCCGCTGCAGCTGGCGAGAGCTGACGCTCACCTCGCGCAGCAGCTTGGACTCGACCAGTCGCGTCTGCGCGAGCAACACTCAGATGACATGTAGGCGCACACACAAACGACGTGTGGACGTACACCTAAACGGCGTGTAAACGTACACCCAAACGGCGTGGAGGCGTTTGGCTAGTGGCGTGTGAACCTACATCCAAACGGCGTGCAGGGGTACACCCAAACGCGGTTTAGACGTACGTACACCCAAACGCTGTTTAGACGCACATCCAAATGGCGTGTAGACGTACACCCAAATGGCGTGTAGATGTGCACCCCAACGGCGTGTAGGCGTACACCCCAACAGCGTATAGGCGTACACCCAAACGGCGTGTTGGCGCACACCCCAACGGCGTGCAGGCGTACGCCCAAAGGGCGTGTAAGCGTACACCCGACGGGCGCGTAGGCGTACACCCAAACGCCGTTTAGACGTACACCCAAATGGCGTGTAAGCGTACACACGAACGACGTGTAGACGTACACACAAACGGCGCGTAGGTGTACGTCCAAACGGCGTATAGGCGTACACCCAAACGGTGTGTAGGTGTACACCCCAACGGCGTGAAGGCGTACACCCAAAGGGCGCATAGGCGTAAACCCAAAGGGCGCGTAGGCGTACACCCAAATGGCATGTAGGCGTACGCCTAAATGGCATATAGACATACACCCAAACGGCGTGTAGGCGTACACGCGGTAGGTGCGCGCGCGGACGCATAGGAACACAGACAGATGACGTGGAGATCAAATTACATAAGAGGGTAAGTAGACCCGCCGGCGACGCGCGGCTCCGTCAGACTACAAGCGAACTGCAACAAGTTTGAAGATCCGGCACGGACAAAAAGCCTTATGGCGGCTCACGTGGAAGACGTCAAGCTTTGACTTGCGAGCGCAAGCAGATGGATAGCCACATGAGGACGCAGTCGGGGGGGGGGGGGGGGGGGGAGGAAGTCAACGATATGTGTACCAGGAATGAGACTGCTCCAATGCCGCCAATTCAGCAACGACACAGCAACACGGCACAGCACGGAACCCGATCATGCCACCACTGAGGACTGAATGGTGGCATAGGTTTTAAAACAGGCTGCCTGCAAACATCATGCGGTGACTTGAAAAGAGCAACAACGATCTCCTGGGAACAAATCCACGTCATATGCTTCCAACAACGTGGCGATTAGCACAGATTACGTGAGTACGTACCCACAGCACTGTTTCAAGCGCCTGGACGGCCGCAAGAGATACCCGACCCGGCGACGACGGGGGAGGGGGGGGGGGGGGGGACCTTCGCCTAGCGGGCATTAACTACTACGAACTTCACTTTAACCACTGCCACAGGGCTAGTGACTCAACAGTGCTGACAGGTACCAAATGCAGCGCACCGTCACGTTACAGACGCCAGCGAGTAGTCAGACATGTTCCCTGTCAACGTACGCAACTACAGAATTCAGGGAAGAGCACGGAGCCGCAGTAGGCAGTGTCACTGCCTCTTACCTGGTTCCGCACTTGGTCGAACGTATTAGCGATATCCGTCGTGGCTGACACGAACTGAGTGGAGCCCTGGTGCAGCGTGTGGTTGCCATAGAAACCGCCCGCAATCACCAAACTGCGAGCACAGGGCACAAACACAGTCACATACAGCTGACTCACGGACCGAAACCCTGAATCTCGCGCCGACCGCACTGGCTGTAAAGCATCTGGCGAGTGGCGCTTCAGAAGATGGCTGTAAGATGGATAACTGATGAATGGCAGATGAGATGGCTGTCAGACCGCCAGTCTAGCCACATCATAACCATCAGCACGGCACGGCACGGCACGGCACGGCACGGCACGGCACGGCACGGCACGGCACGGCACGGCGCAGCACGTCATGGAACAATACAGCACAGCACAGCACAGCACAGCACAGCACAGCACAGCACAGCACAGCACAGCACAGCACAGCATAGCACAGCACAGCACACCACAGCGACGCTGCATAGAGAAAGCGCCGAACATTTACTTGGATCGCAGATCTCGGCCATGCCGTCCATGCCGCCATCTCCACGGAAAATGGCATACGCGTCATCCAGCGGACGATCAGCTCACTACTAGTTGCAACGGCCGGATACAGATGGCAGGACTCACCAGGTGAGCACAGCTGTGAAGCCGAGCGTCCACTTGAGACCGACGAACGAGTGGCGCTGCTTGTGTTTGCCGCAGCAGCAGCGAGTCAGCAAGTAGACGAGCAGCAGCAGCAGCGTGAAGACCAGCCAAAGCGCCGGCACCGAGCCCACCACCAGCAGAGACTGCAGCCAGAGGCGAGGGAGCAGGCGTCAGCTACTGGCTGCCCAGCAGGGACTGCAGCCAGAGGCAAGGGAGGAGGCATCAGCTACTGGCTGCCCGGCAGGGACTGCAGCCAGAGGCGAGGGAGGAGGCGTCAGCTACAGACCGTCCAGCAGGGACTGCAGTCACAGATGAGGGGAGACGTCAGTTACCAACTGTCCAGCAGGGACTGTAGTCACAGGCGAGGGGGAGGCGTCAGCTGCTAACGCTCGCCGCCCAGCACAGCTTGCAGCCTGCCGCCGACTGTCAGAAGCTGACACCGACCAGCCGGCAGGGACTGTTCACACTGAGGTGGATGCAATAGATACATAAAGACTAGACTGACTGAAGATGACTGTCATAAAATGCTCTATAACAAAAAGAGGCAATAAGCTGATAGTGGGTGTATAGCAGGGGCTGCAAGGAATATATGGGTAATCAGCTAATGAGGACTGTTGACAAGGAATGCAGGGAACATGGACACTCAGCTGATAGTGACAAATGGGATGAAAATGGTACAGCAACACCAATATCAAGCAAACCAGACAGCAGACAAGCATGCGAAGAGCAATCAGTCTTTCAATGACCTTAAAATTGGTCTATCAAGCTTGTCTGGCATGACTCTGCCACCTGCATAAGACAGCACAATGTAGTGGCAAGGAAATATATCAGCCCTTTCTAACATAAACAATGAAGTCTTCTCCCATTTCAAAGCAGCCTGTTGCAATATTCAGCAACATCCACTCAACATAGACAGGTCTCCTTTCAGTTGACAATATACGTGAGACAAGCACAAACAGCGAAACTACATCTGCTTGGGCTGATAAAGCATATCATGGCATACATTGAACAAAGGTACGTGAGAGCGAGCAGGTGGGAGAACGTGCCCTTTACAATTCCCAACCAGTGTAACGCAAAAGGCACCTCATGACCTCCTGTCGGGGGCAGCCCCTGTCCCCTCCCCGTGAAAGGCGCGTGAAGGCCGTACCTCTGTGTAGCTGGTGCTGGAGAGGTTGAACTGGGCGGACACGGGCCGGAGGTCGGCACCTACGTGCGGCAGCCGGTGCAGGAGCTGCGCCAGCTCCGGCACCGTGTATTCGTCCATGCCGGCGCCGCGCGCCGCCTGTCGGCCAGCAACGGAAACTGCCGTCAGCCAGGCGCGGCCCGGGGGCTAGCGCCGCGACCGCAACAGCGGGGACGAAGTGCGCGAGTAGACAAGCACGTTGTCTCCAGGTCTAGAGAAATCCAGCCGGGTCTTAAGAGATCCAAAAATATCTCACTACGGATAATTTTCACCCTCCTGCTGTTCTTTTTTTTTGGGGGGGGGGGGGTTAGGCTGGCTAAGCCAATGACCTAGGCAACACCGGCAAGATCGGTAGGTTTGGGGTGTCCCAGCCGAACCTAAGGTGGTGTTGCTGATGTTATTTTTGGACATTTATTGGACGCCCTGGTCTCAATGACTCTAAATTTTTCACACTGGGCCTATGGCCATGCATGGAAAGAACGGCCTTAAGACGCGCCCGGGTGCCCGGCTGGATACACGTCGCTTGGGTGGGTGGGGGGGGGGGGGGGTCCACCCAAAAGAAACCCACCCAAAGATCTCGGGAATTAAGAACGCTGGAGACACCCAAATTGCAGGGTGTGCTGACCTGTACGTGAACTCACTTAGGTCAAAGTCTGAGGTCACTAGGTCATGACCTGCGAGTCAAATAAGGTCAAACAAGGCCAAATTTCAGGTTGGTCTCCAAAGTGTCCCCAGAACCTAGATAACTGCTTCTAAGCAAAAGGTCACAAGCTCATTCAAGGTCAGTGACCTTGCTTAACCCTTTTAAGGTCATGGTGACCAAAATCACACAAGACTGCCCGAGTTTTGCATTTGAATAAGGGACAAAGATTATACTTGGCAGTCTGTTCTTTTTTTAAAAAAAATCGACCTGGGTCATATTAGGTCAATGACCTAATATGACCTCTAAGAAGCCAACTGAAAACGCTGATGCGGTTCTTGCTATCAATGAACTCAAAATGAGCACCGGAAAATACCGCATACAATACGCCCTAAACAGGTTGGTTTTGACCTTGGTCTGACCTTCATACCTGACCTTAGGTCAACTTAATTTGCTCATTTAATGTTAGTGTTGCCTAAAAAGCATCTCAAAGATGTAGGGCTTTGTCGTATTCGTTGTATAGCCGTTGTTGCACCATACTGAACGATTCCCTAGAAATTGACTTTGCTGAAACCATGGCCTAACTTTGACCTGCCATAGGTCAGTGATCTCACAAGGTGCATCTAAAAGTCTTACGCCAAACGATCCGCTATCCAATTGTGAACAGCTATGCAAAATTTGGCACGGCTACGCCGCGCCGTGCAGAAACCATTCTGGAAAAACCTTCGGTGGGGTGTCAATTTGGCCCCCCACCCGAGAGCGTGTTAAACAAGTTCAAAATGCACACTGAAACATTGTCTTTGTTGTCAAAAACTTTGTCTTTCCATGAGTTTTTGAGTGCATTCGCGAGGAGCATTACGCATATGGATGACCCAGTAGTAGTAGCCTATTCTTCGTAGAAAAAAGCAAGGAGAATGGAGATATAGATGCGTCGATATTTCAGCAACCTGCTTTTATCGAAACAAATATCGGCAGTATCGGACTGCTGATATTCGTTTTGATAAAGGCACGTCGCCGAGGTATCAACGCGCCTACCTCTCCATTCTCTTGGTTTTTCTACAAAGTTTTTTTTCAAAACTTCTAGAGCATGCTACGCATTGCCCATTTCGTCATCCCTGACTGTCGCAGTTGCGTGCGCCCACAAACAACACAATGCGTATTGTTCAGCGGCTACCATCGGCAATGTCATGACGATGCCGATAGCAGAGCCCAGTCACACATGCTAGAGACCTGTATCACCCGTGCACCGCGCGAATATATGTGCCCATGACCTATCAAACAAACACTGTGCATGCCTTGAAAGACGTATGGGCGCTGCATGACCTACAGCAGTCGATGCACCCCAAAACCCCAAACCACCACCACCACCACCACCATCGCCTTGAAAAACGTCCCCACATGTCTGGCCACGCTAACAGGAGTCTCTGATCCACTCCCAATGGCACAGGACCGACGTGGGTCGCCGAAGTACGCTGGCCGTGAGACGGCACCGGATACGCTCCCTTCCGGGGTACGAGCCTACGCCGGTCACCGAAGTACGCTGGCCGTAAGACGGGATCGGATACGGCCACTTCCGGGGCATGAGCCTACAGTGGTTATTCAAACTGATCACCCATTGTTCTAACCAGGTCCCATTTCTACAGTGTCCGAACAGCATCTAAAAACTATGTTAAACACCTTTATATTTGCCTGTTTCATATCACCAACATAAAACTATGACCTTTATTTTTGAGTTAGTTATGTTGGGCCACAAGCTCAAGTGTGAATCAGCCAGTGCAACCTAAAATGGGTCACAGAGGTCATTCACAGATGAATCGCAGGTCCGGTACCAGTATATGTAGCATGAGTTCTTAGTCACAAAGCAGCGTCCTGCCCACAAAGTGTACCCAACTGTGTCCTGTCCTGCCTGAAGTGTATATTTAGTCCTTAATCCCAGCCAAAGTCCTGCTGTTTTAGTGTACAACAGCTCTTCACAAAGCATGAATCCCAGTCATCAGTCCACAGCCTTCAGCCTTAAGTCATAAGCCCTTCACCACTTGGTATGAATCCTAGCAGTCATGAACCAAGTCTGATCTAGGTGTTATCTTAAACCCAAACAAAGACAGAAAAAGTATACCAAATATTATTATGCCATATTATATAAGCAGAATTATACCCAAACATGGATACTGCAGGGTGAACATTGAAAGACAAGAAACAAGTTAACAAGAAAACAGATTGCTTCCACATGGTGTCATTTAAACCCCAAACTTATTGATGACATTGTACAATGTACTGTTGACACTGCACTGTTCTATAAGTGTGTGTGTGGGGGGGGGGGGGGCTTCCACAATTATAACCCAAAATCAGGAAGACATCTGGCCAGGCAAACTACATTGAACTACAATAAGGTTGAAGGTAAAGTTATATTTGCATGGTTTGAGCTCTCTGTTCATGCTCTATCAAAAAAATTGCCTAAAACTGATGAGTTTTGAGATTTTCCAACTCCTAGCTCACACAGTTTTGCATACCAGCAGCATGGAATATGAACATGCTTGCAGGCATCCAGTTCCAGATCTACAGGATCTATATGTGAGTTGACTCCCAGACATGACAAATACTGAATACAGAAAGGAGAAAATATGTGCAAAAGATGGGCTGTGACTTGAATTAGATACTGCCTGCTCAAGAAGGGCTGGTTAAATAAAAGTGGCTGACAAGAATACAAGGACAACTAGCAGTAAAAGCCAGTTCATGGTTCTTACTATGCCTGCATTAATGCTCGGAAGAAAATATGGTACTTATGTTGATGCCATCCCACGCCATGCTTTTCTTTAACTAAGGCAAGTCTGAGTTATGATTAGTTAGGGATGGCCTCATTCCTCACTTCCTCAGCCTTAAAAACATCACAGCAAAAGGGTGGTCTATAAACTAAGTGCAGTATTAAGAGACCACAGGTTTGGGATTACTCCCCATGTGCAACAAACAAGAGCCCATCACTTCAGAGCCCAACTCAAGAAATGCTATTCCACAGGCAATTTGAAGCCACTATTCTAAAAACAATCCACCATCTAGTGCCAAAGCTGCATTATCATAGATTTTTCAATAGCGGGCTAGATGAACACTTGGCCAGCACTAAATGTTCAGTGGACTGAGAAGAGATCTAAACAACATTGTAATAAACAATGAATGATGATGACATTATTAAGATTGTTTATTCAAAATGCTTTTCAAATCCTTTCCTTTCCTGCTGTCTCAATTTGAGGCAACCTGACAGGTGCAGGCAACTGGCCTTAATTCTTAAGAATATACTTGCAAGACTGAACTTGAGAAACATGTAATCAGCACCATGTGATATACGTGATTGGTCTTCATAGCATTACCCATATTGAAAAGTGATGCTGTGCTGTTAAAGGAACACAAGAGATGGGGCTAATAGTGTAAAAAGTTCAGCAATGAATGCAATTACTGTTGACTAGTAATCATCATGCAACAGTTTGGCACCAAATATAATTGCATGATCAGTGGGATATGCCTACCTAATAAGCAGGGAATGAAGAATAGAACTGTTATGTTGTGTGATGTGGCCACCACTTATAACTATCGATTTCAACAACATTCCAGTGCAGCTGACAGTGACAGCTCACCAGTCTTACAGAAGGTGGGATCAAGTCAGAATTAACCGAACAGACCACTGCCAGGCCACTTTCTCGCAAACCACAATCGACGCCACAGGTACCAACATCTGAACACCGACAACCACCAAAAACCAAAAGGCTTCAGGCATCCAGGGCGCCATACAAGCGACGATTCGCTCACTTGCTGGATAACACTCACAGGCTCACACCCCAATATGTATCAGCCCACACAAAGGCACCTCTTCGACCCCGTTTGTAATGGCCCGGCCGCGCCTCGTACGATACGGGTTACTGACGCTCATAACACAAACCTCCATGGCGCAGTAATTACGATATACGACGCGCTTCTGCTAGCCGGCATCCACTCAACGCTACCAAATACCACATTAGGCGCTCCTGCCTGGAACAGCTCTTTGAAAATAAGTTTAGACTGCTTCTTTGACATCGATTTAAAGTCATCAAGACGCATGAGGCACCTTATTATCAAAAAAACTTTTCAGTGGCAGTTTCTCTAATCGCAAACCGATTGCGTGCCATGGTGAAGGTGTATTGCCATCAGGGCTTTGATTTTTCCAAATGATATAAAATATTTCTGAGTCTACTTCATATATGCGTATAATTTCATTCAAACACATTCTTCCACTTTATTTTAACGTGAGGCCTAGAACGAGAAAGCTAGGTTGGTAAGTGTGTTTAACGTATTTGCAAATATGGTTTCATGACGTCATTCAAACATAACTAGCGTGGTATCGAATCAAACAGTACTTTAGTGCATTCATGTGTCGCTTTTTTTGCTGAGGGTAGTAAAACGCTCTCTTGCCGGCACGGCAAGTCTGGGTTTCTGGGCGGGTGGGGTGTGCTAGCTCGGCGTCGGCATTTTCTTCTTATTGTGCGAGTAATCGACGAAATGTGTAAGTTTCTGAAATGTGTAGTATTGCCTGTACAGATCAATTTGGGCCATCCACAGCTGTGACCGCTGAAATTTTACAACGTCCCCCGAAGCATATGCACAGCAATGCGCTCAAAATCTTGCTCTGCAAGTGATACCGGTATCTCTTTGTGCCCTGCTTGGTTATTTTCTGTTTGCCTTGTGGCATGTCATAATAATTTGTATTCGTGTAAGCTTTTTTGTGTTTCTCTTCAATGTGATAGGCAGTCAAACCCGCGTGAGCTACGCACCCATCTGCTGAAGGTGTCAGACTGCGACACGATTTTATCAAGGCCCAGTTTGTAGAAGGTAGCAGACTAGTTGACAAGACACTTGGGGCATGTCCAAGCCAGCCCCAAATTGGGGTGCCAGCTTTTCTGCCTAGGACAGGGGCTGATGATTTCTTGACTGGAGTGCTCTAGGATTTTCCTGACAATCTAATTTGCTCATACTAGTTATGTCCTGCACTGCTCTGCTCAAAATTTATTATCTTAGCATTGAGTCTTCCACATGTCATTATGCATCACAACTTAATTTTGCCACATTAACAGCATTTGAAAGTGTGTTGAACATTGCAAGTTCATGTTGTGAGTGAAGTAGATACCTGCAGGTGACATTTGCAAGGATAATATATATTGTATTTTAAGGATCTGCTCTATCCTTTTTCTTCAGGATACCATGCCCTTTTTTCCAAACTATTGCATCATTATGCCAGAACAATATAAGGAACAAGTCAAAGGCTGCTTTACTGCTGTAAAGCAGCAGAGCTTTTGTGGAGTCAAATAAGGTCAGTTATCACAGCAATTTGGACTGGCAGTGATGAGTTCATTGTATAGATCAAAAGATAGGTTGCAGAAATGGATGCAGTAATCTTATATAGGTATCATGTCTAGTTTATTTGTAGTTTATTTCAAGAAAATATAAACAAGAAACATATTTCAGTGTGCTTTGATCTATTCAGAAAATGGCTTTCAGGATTCAACATTGGTTTTTAATGTTTGAAGCATGATCCCCATGGTATAAATCCCTGTTTTCAGCACTTGATGTTTCACAAGAAATCAGGATATTTAGAATAGGTGCACCCAATGCTCAGCTCTGACTCCTTTGTAAGTCCAAAGGCTAACCTAATGGACTCGCCTGAGACTGCACTAGCCACAGCAAGGAGAGGCCCTGGAGGAACCCAGGGACAGCATTTTCCATTCAAGTTCAGAGGTGGCAATGCAGCAGTTGAAGGGCAAGATGTTATTTGGTCTCTAATTGCACTAGACATATTTCAAAGAAATCAGTTCTGGCTCCATTGTAAGAAAGTTCTTAAATGCTGTGTGTATGAACAAAAGCTCCACAGCCCTCCAAAAAGCAGCATGACATGATGTCATTAGAAGGCTTCCAGCTGATGTGTTATTGTGGGCCTGATCCACCAATAATGCCAGGTTTCAACATGTGTGTGGTAACAATGCATGCCATAGAAGTCTGAAATTTCTGTTGGAGGCCCACTTTTTTGAACATGTTGCTGTATTGCTCCCTATCCCCCACCCCTCCACCCCCCCCCCCCCCCCCCCAGCCTTGTGGGTTCACTTTGGTTATAGTGCCAGTTGTGTCAGGTGCAATAGAACCATAGTCTGCCCCACCAGGCTATGAGGGAAAATGCAAAGAGGAGAGCAAAGGAGTTTGTGGTTCTGCTACCATTTTATAATTTATCAGCCTGAGTTTGAATCTGCTCTTATGTGGGCTTAAGTCTGAGTTTGAGTCCAAGAAAATGACTTGTACCTTGAATTTGAGCATGGTCAGATTCATCTGTGAAAGGGACCAATCTATTTGAGCCTGGGCCCCAAAAGTCTACATGCTGAACCCAAACCTAGGGGTGTTCAGACTCTTAGACTCAGATTCAGACTCATACTCAGACTCAGACTCAGAGATATGCTTAATACTGGCTGTTATTGAAAGGAGCTTATTGATTTGTGACACTGGTGTACTTGTTGATTATTTACAGATGCTCATCCAGGCACATAAGTACACCATCAGTGAACTCTGCCACAAAGTAGCACTTCATGCTCCCTTGTGGTTTAGTCCTTTGCACAAAACCTAAACCTTTGTGCGTTCTGCTTTTGCTCTTCAATGCTTACCTCTGTGGATTTCATGACAGGGCTGTGTATGGCTCGCTCATGCTGTTGTAAATCTTAGTACAAGCAGCCAGGCATATGAAAAGCTATGAGTGTTGAAATGACCAAGTAGTAAGCAGTCATTTGCCTGCAGTCCCGAAAAAGATCCAGGATCCAATAACCATAGAACTTAATGGGATCCTGGATCCGCCCTTGGAATTCAGGTGCATGTCTGTAAATATTGCATAAGGCTGCCCTATGGGGCACATAGGTTTGTGGGATTATTGTAAATATAGGTAAATGATGTATCCTCTAACCATTGTCCTGCCTATTACATTAATTGTTCACCAGTTGTGCCACTCCCCTCTTTTCTTTGACATGATTGTGACAAAATTGCATTTTATTCTTTAAAAAGAGCAATGAAAGATTGATGCCACATATAGGATGGCAAAGTAATATGCCTGAAGTCTGATGAAATCCAATTTGGGGGTAGGATAGGTTCTAAGCTGCTTGCCACACTGCTTGGGGGCAAGTTTCAAGTTCCTCATAAGCATTTTTAATGTGCACAACAGGGTGCACGGCCTGAATTATGTCCGTGAGCTTTATATTGAATTAATTCATCATTGGTATACTTTGTGTGCTTGGATGTTATTTTTCCAGTTGGGTGCCAATAACTTGTGCCCCTCTTTTGTCTTATTGTGCAGTAAACCAGGTATATGATGGTTGGAGATACAAAGCAGCCAATGGTTACGCGCGTAACGCGGATGAGGAAGGATCGATTTGACAGTCTCAAATGGTCACCTTTTTGCTACTGCCATCAAAGAATGAATAAGACCAATGGAGCGCCCCATTGTAAATCTTATGTAATGCTATCATACGAGCGCATTGCGGCTCAGCCGGGAAAGCCTGCAGTAAAATCTGAAAAACGAAACATTTTCGTAAAGATACCTGCCATCTGTCCACCTCCGACAGCGGTCAACAGCCAGACGTCGCTGGTGCTGTCGCTGCTGCTAGCGGTGGGCCTGTTCGCCGGCCTGCAGCTGCTGAAGCCACAGCTGTCCGCCTCGCCGTCGCTGACAGTGGCCGCCGGCGCAGCCAGCTCGCTGCTATTTCTCCTCATGCTGACGGCCGTAGGCAATCTGGAAGCAGCCCTCTTCGGCAAGGGCTTCCAGACGAAGCTGCTGGAGGTGCTGCTCTGCCTGGCCATCGCGTGCACGGCGGCAGGCATGATCCACAGGGTCTGCACCACAGTCTGGTGAGGACGGCGGCGCGGCAGGGACGCCGGCGGTGCGTGGAAAGGTGGTCGAGTAGGTGGGCGGGAATGTTGGGGGGAGGGCTTCAACTCCTCTGGTCTGCAGAATGGGAGTGCGCGGGGGGATATCGTGGTGAACTGGTAGTGGTTTGCAGAAAACCGTTGGAGCGCGGTCACGCTCGGATCATGTGGTACGCCTGATTTCTGCTTCTGTAGTACGCACACTGCACTAAGTGTGAATTAACCTCAGTGTACATCTCAAGCCGTCCCAGTAGCTCAGTTGGTGAGTGCGCCTGCCTTCCGGCACACCCAACCGTGGCGGGTAGGGTCATAAAATAGAATGTAATTCATGGAATGTTCTCGTACAAGGCACTGAGGCCCATCTGAGCTTGGGTGTACACTTCTACAGATTACGTATTGTCGATCATCAATTACACTTCTACACACAGGCACACGCTACACATTTATCATAGATACTACACTCACACATACATTGATACAACATTACAACAAAATCTGCTTGCCACCCCCTACCTAGCACACTAAGTTTACCCACTAACACACAAGTGCAACGGCAGAAGTGCATTGTCAACGCATGATGATGGATGAGATGCTTTGAAGACGATGATGAACCATAAGATACAAGTCGCTTTATTTTGGTTCGAGTCGCTATGTGCGCTCCCTGTTCGCTCCTGGACACGGTGGCCTGCGGCCGGTGGCAGTGGCCACGCTTAGGTCAGGTGACGTTTGAGGGTAGGACGGCCTTGCCGAGCATTTTGACACGTTGAACTTTCGTTGCCAAATTCGGTCGCGCGCTTGGAATTTCACACAATAAGCACTGTTTAACGACGGCATTGATCCTAGAAATTCATCCAATCGATAGTTTTGGCCTAAGTCGAAAAACGTGAAAAAGTTATGCGCATTATCCTAGGGCCCCGCATTTTTGATAGCTTCGAAGCATTGCTGTTCCAGTCAGCCTTTGAACCTGGGTAAAAACGGTTGTCAGGTGTTGTTTTTACTTGAAAACACATGGACGCAACATGATCATTGCAGTCGATGCGCCCCAAGACACCAACAAACAACAATAGTTAATTCCCACATGTGTTGTGTGGAAGTCAACGGTCTGCAACTCCGCATTTAGACAGAGTTGCAGCACACTCTGCATTTAGACACAGCACACAGATTATACAAGCGAACCTGGATATCCTGTATCGAGTGGGAAATTCGAGTAAGCCGACATCCCGTTTATCGGGTGTGGTATGGTACGGGCTTTAGTGGTCCCCTCCTTCAAAGGTGTGGGTCCGATAGGAGTGAATTTTGCTTGGACTGCAGCATCAAAATATAGGCGGTGCATGTGATGTTCACTTCACGCGCGGTGATTACGCTGTTCTTATGGTGAGTGTCTGCCTTCATCATCCACGATCATACGGAGCATTAATTAAGAGAAGCTACATCGCTGAGTCGGATAGGATCAGAGGATTTTGTCTCAGAACTGTCCTCGCTGTCATTTGCTAGCCATTTGTAACACCACAGGCTCTGCCTAAGAAGCATTCGCCGTTGCTCAGGAACCTTTCGCGGCGTGTCCACCGCACGGCATGGCAGGAGCCGTCCCTGGCACTGCTCGCACGCCAGTTGGTGCTGGCCCCTGCAGCGGTGTCAGCTGACTGCCGTCCCCCCGGCACCACTCCTGGCAGCGGCGGCGGCTGACCCCCGTACCCCGGCACGACTCCCCGCAGCGGCGGCGGCTGACCCCCGTACCCCGGCACGACTCCCCGCAGCGGCGGTGGCTGACCCCTGTCCCCCGGCACCGCTTCCCGCAGCGGCGTCAGCTGACGCCCGTCTCCCGGCACCACTCCCCGTAGCGGCGGCTGACCCCTGTCCCCCGGCACCACTCCCCGCAGCGGCGGTGGCTGACCCCTGTCCCCCGGCACCGCTTCCCGCAGCGGCGTCAGCTGACGCCCGTCTCCCGGCACCACTCCCCGCAGCGGCGGCTGACCCCTGTCCCCCGGCACCACTCCCCGCAGCGGCGGCTGACCCCTGTCCCCCGGCACCGCTTCCCGCAGCGGTGTCAGCTGACGCCCGTCTCCCGGCACCACTCCCTGCAGCGGCGGCGACTAACCCCCGTACCCCGGCACCACTCCCCGCAGCGGCGTTGGCTGACCCCCGTCTCCCGGCACCACTCTCCGCAGCGGCGGCAGCTGACGCCTGTCTCTCAGCACCACTTCCCGCAGCGGTGTCAGCTGACGCCCGTCTCCCGGCACCACTCTCCGCAGCGGCGGCAGCTGACGCCTGTCTCTCAGCACCACTTCCCGCAGCGGCGTCAGCTGACGCCCGTCTCCCGGCACCACTCTCCGCAGCGGCGGCAACTGACGCCTGTCTCTCAGCACCACTTCCTGCAGCGGTGTCAGCTGACGCCCGTCTCCCGGCACCACTCCCCGCAGCGGCGGCAACTGACGCCCGTCTCCTTGTTTCAGTCTCATCTCGTCCCTGGCCATCCTGTACTACATGAACCGGCTATCCCAGGCCGCTTATGCCGCGCCGGCCGTGGTGCAGGTGGCGCCATCTAAGAAGCGGCGATGAAACTGTACCTCGTCGGCCGTGGCGCAGGTGGCGTCATGTAAAGGATGGCGATGGGACCGCGCCTCGGGCTTGGGATGCACAAAGGGTTTGCTGCAGTTAACGCCGGGGCGGGAGGGGGGGGGGGGAGGGGCAATGAGCGGAGAGCACTGCGATAGTGCTGTCTGCTCAAGGTTTTGTAAAGGTTACCCGAAAGCGCTCATACTGGAGAGAATAAGGTGTGATGACAGCTTGCTTGTCTGGCAGTGTGTTGTCTGCTCGTATTGGGCTTTGCGCTAAATTCACGTTGCTTGGGGGTTAATGCTCTTTGTTTTATGTCCGAAATGGCCATGGTCCGTGATCCTAACATGTTGATGCTGTTTGGTTTACGTGGAAGTGTGGCACGCGCGTGTGCTCACTTAATAGCTGAGTTCAAGACACGAGCCTTTCACTTGTTTTCCACGCGTGACGTATGTGAGCTGCAATACGCAACAAAGGCAAAATACACATTCATTCCAAAGGCATTGTTTCGCATCGGGCGAAAGCATGCCGGCAGATCGGTGGTACGCGTACAGTGCACGTCATCACTGGCGTAGAGGGCGGCTAATGGCAGTCGAGCTCCCTTCTCTCTGCTTCTGTTTCCATTTCGGTGCATCTTTATGGGTTCTAATCAAAGGGTGCACATCGAGGAGTCATCATGACTAATCGTTGTCCAGCTTTCAGTATGAACCGTTCTGTCAGCACTATCCACACCTTACGTTCTGCGATGGCGCAGGGTGTGATGGCATGCCCAATAATGGAGCGGGATGTGAACTCACGACTCTGTTTCCACATCCTGGGTGGCGCGCTCTCGATCCCTCGCTGTCTTCAAGTTCAGCATCGCCGGTGCCCCATGATGAGCGCCCCGGGTTGAAGGGTGCCGCGCCTGCCCAACTCACAGGGGGCAGCTGGCCGTCACCCACGCGTCATGGGGCCATGGGGGGGGGGGGGAGGGGCGGTGGGACCGCGGCCTGTTGGAGGCCATGTCGTTTCGCCCGGTACATCGCTCGGCCGTGCGCAGTCTACTTCGGCGAAGTTTCAAGTCGCGTTGGCTGTTGTGTGATATCTGCGATTATTAATGGCTGCCGAATATCTATGACTCGGTTCCGTGTCGTTTCACGGATCAGCGAGGGCAGAAGTATGGGTCATTCGGATCATTTGGTGCATTTGTTGCATAATTTTTATCCATAGTGTTTGTGGATTACTCATTATTTTTTCATACAGATGCATGAAAATGCTTTCGGTCTATTCAACATCGTATTCCTTAACTACGATGTGTGCGTACCAACTGGTTCAGAAATGCAAGCACAGGAAAGCCGTTCTGTATTTTACACATTCGTCATGCCACTGAATGATATGATGATCACTGCAACCAGATATTCCAGCAAGCACATTCACCGAAGCACAGCAATAAAACGGAATTCGCCACAAGTTATCCATCACTGTCGGCCGACTCATCGCGGAGACCCTGGTTTTCGTAATATGTCTCCTTGTACATCATTACGCGACGTGGTCGCACCCGACTGACGACTGGAAACCAATTAGTAGGTTTTATTCCTGCCGGACGACATCTGAACATCGTTGAACGCTAGCCCTCAGGCGCCCATGACAGTGCCGAGGGCTTAAGCACAAATATAGATTATAACGCCCCGCCTTCAAATGCATGTCAGATGCCACCAGCATCCAAACGCGCAGTTGCTGACACGTAGTCGTGTAACATGTCAGCACACGGCCAGGAAGCATGTGTAAAACATGACCCGCAATTCTGTCTGAAGCACGACAGCGATACATCTGCAAGTGGCGGCTCTTAGTAAAGCCCTTGCACAGCGGCGGTCAGCGCCCCCCCCCCCCCCCGCGCCCATTCACAGCTCGGCATCGGCGTCTTCCTGGATGGCGTCGAAGCCGTGGTTGACGGTGCCCCCGTTGGTGTCGGTGTTCGGCGTTCTCTGACGGTCGGTACCGACCGCGGTGCCGGGCCAATGAGGCTCCGGTACATGGTCACTGCAGGGGAGGAGTGTCAGGGTCAGAGGGACGGACGCCCCCGGCCGCCGGCACCGCCTGCGGCGCCGAGCCGATACATCGTCACTGCAGGAGGGTGTCAGGGTCGGAGAGGCGGACACTCCTGGTAGCCGGCGCCAGTCGCAGCTCCGTAACATCGTCACTGCAGGAGAGGAGTGTCAGGGTCGGAGAGGCGGACACCCCTGGTAGCCGGCGCCAATCGCAGCTCCGTAACATCGTCACTGCAGGGGAGGAGTGTCAGGGTCAGAGAGGCGGACACCCCCGGTAGCCGGCGCCAGTCGCAGCTCCGTAACATCGTCACTGCAGGGGAGGAGTGTCAGGGTCAGAGAGGCGGACACCCCCGGTAGCCGGCGCCAGTCGCAGCTCCGTAACATCGTCACTGCAGGGGAGGAGTGTCAGGGTCAGAGAGGCGGACACCCCCGGTAGCCGGCGCCAGTCGCAGCTCCGTAACATCGTCACAGCAGGGGAGGAGTGTCAGGGTCGGAGAGACGGACACCCCCGGTAGCCGGCGCCAGTCGCAGCTCCGTAACATCGTCACTGCAGGGGAGGAGTGTCAGGGTCGGAGAGGCGGACACCCCTGGTAGCCGGCGCCAGTCGCAGCTCCGTAACATCGTCACTGCAGGGGAGGAGTGTCAGGGTCGGAGAGGCGGACACCCCCGGTAGCCGGCGCCAGTCGCAGCTCCGTAACATCGTCACTGCAGGGGAGGAGTGTCAGGGTCGGAGAGGCGGACGCCCCTGGCCGCCGGTACCGGCTGCGGCGCCGAGCCAATGAGGCTCCGGTACATCGTCACTGCAGGGGAGGAGTGTCAGGGTCAGAGAGGCGGACGCCCCTGGCCGCTGGTGTCAGTTGCAGCTCCGTAACGCCGTCACTGCGGGGAGGAGTGTCAGGGTCAGAGAGTCTCTGTACGCGCTCTCTTCCGTGACGTCATGCTCCTGGCTATGCATTATCTATCATGCAGTCAGCGTTATTCAGATTGGGATAACGTCCTGTCTCGTGATTTCGTATGCCGGGATTAGCCGACCTCGCGTCTGCCACAAGTTGCTTGTCAAAAACGAATGTACTAAACAATCATTGGGATATATCATGAATATACTCCACATTTCCAGCAGCCACTATGGCCGTGAGTCTGCTAGTGACCATGATAGCTAGTAGAAGCGTCAGGTATGTACGTTATCTAGCTCAACAAGTGCCTGATATCCTCGTTCAACCATTTCCTCTTTGTATACATTTGCTAGTTTTTCTCAGCACGAGAACTCATAACGTTTAAAACGAGAACTTACGTCTTTCTTGGTCGGAAACGATCATTACATAAAGCTAATCGGATGAGCAGCATGATGCTGTATACAGAAAAATATAAGATCACCTCTTTCGGGACTTTTCCACATATCATCAGAATAAGATTTTTCTTATTGTTTCCCTGCGAACTTTCTTGCGTGCATCAGGCACGACATTCTGTCCTCGAGATGCCCCAGTTCTCTTCCAATAAATTTTTATGGACTACTTCCCTGGCTGACACGTGAGTCGGTGAAATGGTTTGTTAAGTGAAATGTGAATACAGATCGCTTTGCACCATCTGTCATGCACGGTGGCGAGTGCCCCGGGACAAAGCCGGCCGAGGCACGTGCGTAACTGGACAAGCGTGCATCATTTTGTGGGAACGAATCGCGGTCCATCAGTGCAGAGAGTATTCACCACATGAACTCCGGTGAGGCAAAGACAACGACGAATGGATGTCACCTGCACTATGTAAAGATTGAGAACCAGTAACGAAGTGGTTAAACTGCAGCACCGACAACAGTAGCAGCACGTAAATGCAGTTCGAAGGCTTTCGAGATACTTTAAAAATGAAAAATGTAATACGGGCACACCAACACGTCGGCCCGAGGTCAGCACAACGGCCAGCACCGCTGAACCTGGCTGAAGCCCACGCCTGCCGGTCCGTACCTCACGTCCGGGGATCCGCACCTTGTCTCCCGAGCTCGGTGACCTGTCTCCCGAGCAGCTCGGTGACTTATCCCCCGAGCTTGGTGACCTATTTCCTGAGCCCGGTGACCTGTCTTTCGCGCTCGATGGCCTGTCTTTCGAGCTCGGCGACCTGTGTCCCGAGCTCGGTGACTTGTATCCCGAGCTCGGTGACCTGTATCCCCAACTCGGTCGCCTATGACAAGAGGCCACCACGACCCACCTGCCCAGCGTGCCCGCCTCGTGGAGCGTGTCGGGTAGCTTGAGGTACCGCGTCTCCGGCAGAGAGAGCGGAAGACCACCACACACCATCACCAGCACGGCCAGCACGATCTCAGGCAGGTGGGTGTAGTGATGCGCCTGTAACAACACGGAAAGCTGGGTTGCCCTGTCTGAAATGACCAATAAAGCTGGACCACTCCGCCTAAAACGGAATGTAAGAGTGTCTTACGTGGAATAGCCCCATGTATGGAATGTCCTCTGATAGTGAGAA
The DNA here is from genome assembly GCF_011947565.3 of Pollicipes pollicipes. NCBI lineage: Eukaryota > Metazoa > Arthropoda > Thecostraca > Pollicipedomorpha > Pollicipedidae > Pollicipes > Pollicipes pollicipes. The sequence continues at coordinate 22,246,871 of NW_023596448.1, read as the reverse complement.
GTTTTCAACGTTTCGATACATTGCATGTCATCATCAGGACGAGCGCAATGCTGCAAAGTTATCTAGTATCTAAATATCCTATCTTTCGTTGTAACTTTGCGCCATTGTACTCGTCCTGGTAATAAAACGTAATGTATCGAAGCGTTGACAAGTACATGAGTGGTAGCGACTGCTATCCTTGCCATAAAGTTTTTACTACATCTTGCATGGAATAGTTACAAAGCTTAATCTGTAATAACATTGAACTTAACTCAAACATGGATCGAAATGATAACTTCAAATTCAAATTGAATTGAAGCCATAAATTCAATTACAATTTCAGTCCTTCCTTACAGCCGTCAACCTCGCCCAATCGCATGTCGGTTTGAGTCCATCCCACCATTCGTTTCCCGCCCATATACTGACCAATCGCGCCACAAACGGCGCGAACACGGCGCCGAATTTGGAGCAGGCAGAGCAGGAGCCGAGAGCAGTGTTGCGCAGGCCCGTGGGGAACACCTCAGCCGAGTACACGAACACCAGACCGAATGAGGAGCTGATGCAGAGCCGGGCCAGCATGGTGAACAGCAACAGCGGCCAGTCTCGCTGGTACTCCCCTGAAGGAGATGGGACAGAGGTAGAGGCGGGCCGGCATGGTGTACGGCAACAGCGGCCAGCCCCGCCGGAGTTCTCTGGAAATGACCGAGACAAACGGGAAGGGAAGCCGGCAGCGGCAGCGAACGTTGTTGGTGCGCCTGCAATGGGAGATGGGGCGGGAGTGGACGCGGGCCAGCAGCACCACCCAGCCTCGTCGGAGCGCTGCTGAAAGAGACAGCCGGCGGAGCAGGGGTAGGGTTATCGTGACACGGAGCCACGTCTGAACTTCATAAATATGGTCAGACGTCCCTAGACTCGCTCGCTTCGTTTCGCCCACACGCTGCAGATCACAACCCTCCCCCCCCCCCCCCGGACTTTTGCTCCACCCTTAGCGAGCAGCGAGCGGCGAGGCCTTGTACCTCAGCGAGGCGCGTGACGCGCTTACTGCCGCAGCCAGTGGTAAATGTCAAACCCGTCTGAGGCTCGTCTCCGCTGTCATCTGCGAGGCCGCATGTCACGCGTAACTGACAAGACAATGCTCTTGTAAACTAAACAATGTATGGAACCCATCCACGGCATGCTGAGGCCAGACGATGACTTAAGACCATAACAGCAGACGATGACTTAAGACAAAAATAGCACACGCGATCCTCTAGAGTTTGGCAATGGAGGAAAGGGTCTCTTAAGTTGGCCCCCTGTCCCCTGCAACCGACTGCAACTGGAACTCACTGTCCGTGACAATCATCTCACGGTAGCTCCAACAATGGTATCATCCAACAATGGTATCATCCAACAATGCGGCGGCATCAGTCCCGTACAAACGAGCGCAAGCCACAGCGAGCGTAGGTTTTCTCCGTTCATTGCCATCCAACTTTGTTGTTCTTAACCTAATGGCAGTCTCTTGTAGCGTTTTGTCATTGCAAAGGTTAACTCGATCGCAGCCAACAGTGAGTGGAGATTTACTGGTGACGTTCTCCACCGCAGGTATTTTTTTATAATTCCAGAACAGGTTTTAAAACTTCTCCGTTGCAGATTGAGATGCCCGATCATTGGGCGTCAGGCTGCTAGAGCATTAACAGCTAAGGCCTTGGAAGCAGGCAAGCATGCAGAGGAAATAATCCACTTCACTTCACTTCACTTCACTTCACTTCACTCGTGGCCGAAAGCAGCATACGCCGCATTGTGTCGCTCCAAGCGATCAAGTGCTGTTCTTTCCAAGCCTTTTGGTGGCATACATGTCCGCAAGAATGTGACATCGAACCGAAGAAGTGAGGATGACATGACAAACGTGTCCGTCATGGATCACAAGATCCCTCCCGTGATCATCGATGCGAGCGGCACCTTTGAATCGTTACCGCAAATGTGTTCACGTCCAAATGAAGTCGCCGTCACACCAACCTTGAGCACATTTCAAAACCTGAGGAATAAACGCTAGTCTTCCCACTGGCATAAAGCCAAGGTGGCAGCTGTGAGCACTGTCGCACCTGGCCCAGGGCATAGTCTGACATGCTGCCCGGGGGATGATCCCCACCAGCGACTGCCAAATCCCCCCCCCCCCCCCGCCCCTAGTAAACCGTGAAATCCACCAGTGGAAACCTTGATCTACCGGCAGCTCACGCCCGACATGAAGTTTGGAAAGGTTCAGGCGGAGATCGGAGTCGTGGTGGACGCATGCGTTCTGTATGGGGCCAAGCATGCTAAGGTGGGAGGCTGCCCTTAAATAAGAAAATAAAACCAAAGCACGAGCGAGAAAACGCTTTGAAACGTAAGACATTTCAGGCTGGTCGGGTCAAACGGACGGACAGGTCCGATTTTGTTTTGTGTACCGAAAAGTAGTATCGTATGTTCTCGATCTTTTTTTACACGTTCACGTCTGCCAGTTGGAAATAAATGACGTAGATGTGTGCCGAAATTTGGGAAGGATATAACCAACAGGTGGCACCCATGTTTATGACAGTTATGCTGGATCATTTTCTAGTAGTTTCAGTTTCATGGACAGCTGCGACTGCAGGCAATTGAAAGATCGCGTAAGAAAGCGGCGAATCCAACTAGCGGGTCAGCGCAAAATGTATAATTCGGAACATGACCAGCGTGACGTCACGCAAATGGCATCCATTCGCAAGTGGGATCTGTCCTATTACCCCGGGGTCTGTCGACCTCGGGTCAGACTGCTTACGGCAACGACGAGTTCTCTGAGGGGTTTTGGAGGCAAACACAGTTTGTCCCTCGGTTCCTTTCATGCAGCGTCGTAATGCTTATGTTAGGTTTTGTGGATCTGGGATGTAGATGACCCCTCTTACCACACTCCCTTGACACTTCCCCGTGCAGTTTTCCCAGGGGAGTGTAGGGACGGAGAGGGCAATGAGGTCAGCTTGCTATGTGTCCTTTTTGCTTTCACTGTCCGTGCTGACTCCCCATGTCTGTCGTGTGATGCATTGTGGTCCAAATCGTAGTAATGTCCCGTAGGTAATCCTTTCTTATCGCGTAGGTTGTCACGGCCCGTGCAGAGCATGACCCATGCCAGTCTCCGCATACATATCATTATTCAACACGGATAATTCGCTGGTTTTGGGATCTTAATGAACACGCACATGCACTCCTTAAGTTCCCTTGCACATGTATGCATCAGTGTAAGCCAACGTTCTCACGCAATCCTGATTTCTGCGATGGCTCCAAATGTACGGCTTATTTCTACTCGTTACAAGCAAGGGAAGGAGAAAAACTAAACAAGTTTACTGAAACCGAGTTCAGCGCGCCGTTGGCATGCAAAATGTCTTGTTTATTGTAAAATGACATCGCATGTTCTCGATTTTATTCTCACGTGCGCACTTGAAATTTTCAACTGTAAACATTAGGTTATGAATTTATCAACGAATGCCATAAATTTAGTCAAGAGAGGCACGACCCCACGAGGCTTCCATATGCTTACTCCACTGTCTCCGCACAGTGGCTGATACTTGCCTCTAGCAGTTCATGAGGCAAAAGTCATGCCTCCGCTCCCGAGCCCGCCCAGGCAAAAACGAACAAGTTAGCTATCACTTGCTCAAGTCGTGTACTGAATGGCCACAAAACACCTTTGGAGCCCATTCAGAATCATACATTGTGGACTAGGGATACTGGGATGCATTGAAAACAAAACGAGCCCAACTTTTTAAAATACGACATGCGAATGAAGCCTTGTAAAGCTCAAACCACGCCTTGTGCTGGGTGACTGGTTATCACTGCGCCTTCTATTGCATGCCGGAATGGCGATCCCGTCGCGTTGTTTTTCGCTCAGCCGTTGCATTTCTGACTATCTTACCACTGCCGTAATGCCTCGATACCGCTCAGTTCCAGACGGGTCCACAATTCACAGTTTTTCGAGAACTTACTTCTGCGATATGTGCGATGGCGTCAAGTATCGCTGAATAAGAAACCTTAACATTCAATCCCCGCGACCGTCTTCGATCTGTGATCTGCATTTTCTGCACTGGCGTTGTTCGCGTAAATCGGCGCCTTCTTTCTGATGGGGGCGCCAAGATTCATCGTTATTCACGCAACGAGTGGAATTTCTTTTCGCATTTTTTTCGTGCAGAGTCGTCAGCGCGCACGTGCACCCCTCACGCACTTACATGCGTGCTGTGAAAATTGTGAAAACTGAAAAATTGAAAACTGAAAAATTGAAAACTGAAAAGCATAAGGTCAACAAGCCAAAGAAGACAAAAAGACAGACAGACACACATTTGTGTACATAGCGCATTATGTGATCTCGTTGGAACACAAAGTCAATACAGAAATGCCTCACGCCTTTATATTGTGGCTGACCTCATTCTGCGGTACGCGGCCTAAATCGGATTCTCACAAAGTTCGTTTGGTTCTAGCCAAAAACAACTGGAAAATGGAAGTTGTATGCGACTGTCGGCATGACAGGAAGGTCCGCAAAATACGCAGATTTACCCAGAATTCGACTGGCGAAATCCCCCCTCGCCCCAGTGATTCTCCCTAACCCACCCAGTGATAGTCTTAAAACAGGCCTTAATCTGGCTGTGCACTTCCATCCAAAGTATAAGACAAATCCACATTCCCAAGCGATTTACCTGGCGTCTTTTTGCCCGGCTTACCTCTGCTGAAGCCGATAGTGGCCAGTAGGCACACGCCGCTCAGCTGCATGAAAGCGAAGATGGCCCAGCGCCTGCCGAGCCAGAGGCAGACTCCGATGCCGAGCAGGTAGCCCGCGAGCTCCACCGCGCCGCCAGCCACCGCGTTCAGGAACACGTCGCCGTCCAAGTCATCGAAGGAGAAGAGCAAGCCGTAGTAGGCGAGCCCGTTGGCCAGCCAGATGGCCCAGACGCGGAGCGTGTGCCAGCGCAGCTGGCGGTGGCGCAGTAGCTCTTTCACGTGCACGTGCGTCCGTGCCTCGTGCTACGGGAGGGAAGAGGGGGGGGGGGGGGGGCGGGGCAGGGGTAAGCCGAAGCGTCCGTACAGCGCCAGCAGGAGTGTTACTTGTAGCGGGTCAGATGGTGAGCAATTTTGTTATGAAGGTGTCAGATGGTGAAGGGCATCGTTTGGGACGAGCATGGACCAATGACGGGTTTCACTCGGATATGTTGCGGAATGTTGAGGGTGTCGTTCGAAGGGTGCTGGATGTTGAGAGGTGTCATACCGAACGGTGAGGGTGTAGTCTGAAGGTTGTTGGGCGGCCAGGGTGTCGTTTGACGCCTGCCTGGTGTCGTTTGGGAGCGCCAGCTAAGTGTTGGTTGGGAGTGAAAGGTAGCACTGGGATAATTCACTCCATCCGACAGTCCAGCTGCTTCCCAAATGATATGTACGCAAAATTGTGTACTCTAGCACGTGGTATATAAGCACGTGCAGCACGTGAGGACGTCACTCATCAGCATATGGCACATGCCAGCTGGCATGGGCATGCACTCGTGCAGTCAAGGTTACGTTCTTAGGTAGCAGCCGGTCGCGTTTCTCATCGCTCACTGAGTCCGACACCACCTTGCATTCTGAAGCAAATTTATTCATGAGGATATCAAGTTACTACAGACAGACATGTAGGAATATATTTCGGTTGTCGCTTGGCTCACCTGTGGCACCAGCTGCACCGTTTCGTCGTACTCCCTGTCGTTGATTTCAGCGACTGACTCGATGATGGCCTCGGCACTGTCAACCATCCCGGCGGCCAGCAGCCAGCGGGGCGACTCCGACACTGCCCTGCCACACGACGTCACGTGACGAGGTCAGGGAACACGCCGCTCTGCCTGGCGGGGTCACGTGACTGGGTCGGGAGACGCACGGCCGGGCTTTTAAGCTGGGCCGGTATTAAAGCCAGCTTAGTAGCTGCTGATGAGTTACCGGCGCGTAAGGTGAGAAGCTCAGTTGTCTTTACCCAAACCGCCGGCTTTGGCAGCCAGGCCAGGACGAGGTTTGGGTTGGATTAATGCCTGGCTTTTTACAGCAAACTTGGCCTCGGTCTATTATGATATGAAAGCATAGATAACGAGTGTTGTTGACTGTTGTAGTTCATACCCATGCTCAGAAAAGGTTTCCCAGTACAGAGGCACTATATCCCCCACGTCAAACAATACCGTACAAGAACGCTCCTTCGCTGTCACTGACCAGTAATAGAGGATGAAGAGAACCAGAGGAACGCTGATGGCTAGCTGCAGATGCTGCCAGTTGGTGATGAGGTACGCGATGCCGGCCAAGCTGATGAAGCCGAAGGCGAAAGGCACCTGAAACAGCAGGCCCAGGACGACCCTCCACTTGGCTCCCACGATCTCCATACCTGCCAACAAAGCCGGAATATCACGTTCAGAGGTCACCACATAGGGGCTGACACGACCACAGCTTTCAGTCGCTGAACCTGGTGCGTAACCAGAGCTTTTCTGAAGTTCCGAAGATTCACTTGGGCCATTATCAGACTGAAACAGCTTGACGCAGGAGTAATTTGTAGTAGTTGGAAACGACAAAACGCAGTGGCGTAGCCAAGGGGGCGTTTTTGTGACCACGCCTCAAACCCATGGTAGTGGTAAAGGTACCGAGGGGCCGACAGAACCTGCGGTGTTTGGCTGTTTGAAACGCTGCTCGGGCTTCTAAATCATAAGTAAACGAATTCTGAAACATTAAATAGGGACCCGAGCCTAAAAAGCCCTCCGATTTAAACAACAATGCTCTTGTAGCGACGAAGAGACCCCAGGTTCGAGGTACCCCTCCTGATTAGTCCCGTCAGGTTTAGGTCAGGTCAGGTCAGGTCAGGTCAGGTCAGGTCAGGATTAGTCAGGTCAGGTGATTAGTGACCTGATTAGTCCCGCCCGGGCAAAATCCTGGCCACGCAACAGCCATCCCACTTATATAATTACCATTGAATGCTACAATCAGACATGAGCCATGACAGCACTCAAAAATTCGGTGCTGGTCCCAGACCGAGTCGGGATGTCTTGCGTGCGAGTCCTGGTCTCGAACCCTGGCACAGTGTGTCGGTGCCGCGCACGAGTCCGAGGCTTTCAGTACCGAGCCCAGACCGGAGTCTGAGTCCTAGTCTCGCGCGCCAGAATCCGGATGCGTATCCATTGGCTTTCCATGGGACTCTTCGTGCGTGCAAAAACAATCAAGGGTTTGGGGATAAAAATAGCAAGGAATCGTAAGTTAACCTGATACTATCTCTCTATACCTTTCTCCCCATCGTACATGATTTGGTATCAAAATGTAAACGCATAAACGTATATGCAAATCAAACTCAGCGATCCGCACAAGAGTTTTACCATGGCTACGTCGCGCCGGTTGATAAAATGTGATCTTGATGAGCTGAGTTGTAACTCAGCCGCGTCCAGCCCGAAGCGAATGCTGGTTTCGTTTGTTTGAGAGAAAGTCACGGTCCCGATTTTCCACAACCATCGGTTGCGAGTCTCGCTCACATTCCTTTAGGCTTGAGACTGCGTCCGAGTCCATGTTAGCTGGTCTCCTAGCCGGCCGGTCTGGATCAGCGCTCGATCCACTCAGTCCGAAAATCTATCAGTCCGGGATGTACTCTGCGTCCGGGCGACCCCAATCTTGTACCCTGATATTGATTGTTGCTGGCGCGGGGTCATTTGGAGGCCACTCACAGAAGACGAAGTTGGTGATGTACACAGCCTGGACAGCAAGGGCCAGGATGAAGCGCAGCACGATGTACAGCATGATGCTGTTGGAGAAGGTGACGGCCACTGCCGAGATGAGCGTCAGCCCCAGGAGACAGAGGATGGCTGGGCGACGACCAAACCTGCCCGGCAAACGATAGAAGCCTCACAAAAACAGTGCGGGAAGGGCGGAAGTCAGAAACGTAATCTTCAGGGCCTTGGATTTGTTCGCATAATTCACTTTACTGACGTTTTTGGTGGCGCTTGTAACTTTTGTCGATGCTCTGAAAGTCACTGGGCAACTGCCTTCACAGAAACAAAAAGAGGCACGTACGCCAAGCACGAAGGCAACCAGTGCCGAACCTGTGCGAATCCTTGCAAGACATGTGGGCGCCCGGGGATCGTGGAACATTCTTGGATTTTATCGCGAGCCGCAGCGCGGAGGCATGTGACCCTAACCAGTCGGCCACAGCCCTCCTCCAGCTAAGCGCGCGTGCCATCATCGCCGTGGGGATTTTATCGCCTGTCATCACCGTCGCTGTCAATACAAAGCGCGCGCGACAGGGCCCGGTCAGAGGATGCCCTCGCATGACCCGCGATTCCCCGCTCATCGGCAATTTGCCTGGCTGTAGTGTAACTACGCGCTGCTGGCCGGCCACAGGCGGCCACCGGTCGGCGCTGGACCAGCGCAGAGCACATGCGGCAACGCTTGAGGGAACGAGAGGGAGGGAGGGCTGTGCGCGTGTGGGCCAACGTCACGGCCAGCATCGCCGAGGAGTGCAATATCGCGCGGCTGGCGACAGCCTGCATACTTCGGCGGGCGTTCTCCCGTAATCCTCGCAATGGGTCCGCTTTTGTTATGTTGGGCCAATGGCTAGCCGTTTGGATGGTGCGCGAGCTGCACGTAGTTCTCTTGACGAAGAGCGGAGCCATTTCGACGTACAATTAGTAAATTAGTTCATGGATTAGTAACAAAATAGCTTCGCCGCTTTTATAATTTGCTAAGAAAAGTTCGTAAGGTGATTTCAGCTAACCTAATCAAACCTAACGTGGTCATTTAGCATGGTCGTGAGCAATCCCGGGTCGATATTCCTGAACTTCTACTATAATCATGAGGAAGCCAAACATTCTCATGTCTTTCTTGGGACTGAATAACACCTAGTGATGGCCGGAGAGAAGCCGAAAATTGTGAAGCATCAGCACAGCAGACGACGGCGATAGGCTGTATAACAATTCCATCCGAGAGAATATTTGTTATATTCTACCAAAGTTGGATTTCTTATATTCCACCAGAGTACAGGCATTATAGGGGGCCCGAAACAGTTCGGGGTTTTTGTCGGTTGACCACACGCAAAATTTGTGTGCGAGGTGATTTTTCTGAGCGTGCAGCTGCTACTTCTGATGTTATGTATGTCCATTATCGGTTAGATTGCCGAGTATAAGATATTTAAGACATGTCACTTCCTTTGTGAAATTTCTATTCAAGTGGGACTTGAGTAGCAGAGCATTTTGTAGATTGTCAGACATAATTCACATAGTTGTGGTTACGTCTGGATTATATCAAATAGAACCAGAATCGATGTACGTCTCACATACTTTAAATAGCTTCTGAAGACCAGCAGCAGATGGGAACAACAGACCAAGATTTCTGCGCACAGCGGACGATACAGCAGCCGGTCCCCACGATAACAGCCGATTTAAATATCATTAACAGATTAGCTTAAATCATCAAGGTATACATTGGACGAGCGCGGAGACACATCATAACCTTGCTTAACTCCGTTGGATATTTTAAACATGATTGACAGCACGCCGCCCCACCTAATAAACAGCGACGGATTCAAACACGAATGGATCTGCACGCACGAAATGCGGTTCAAGCAACACGTGTTACAAATTTGGCCTAGCTTCCTCCGTTGTACGTGTTTCAAAAGGCAAGTTCTCATAATCCTGCTTAATGCCTTGCTGGCAACCGTAGAAAGTAAAAAGCGATGTGAATGGTATAGCCTTTCAGGTCGGCAGCTTATTAATTGAACTTGATTGATTTAAGGAGGTTAATTGATTTAGTGTTTGTCTACCAAATGACGCTTGAGACAGTGCTCGAACATTGAGTGCGTGGGTCTGGCCCTAGTTCTAGCGTCCGGAGACAGTGCTCGAACATTGGGCTCGAACATTGAGTGTGTGGGTCTGGCCTTAGTTCTGGAGTCCGGCCAGGCCTGGTAATTTCAGTCGGCGACATCGATGAGTTTCAGTTACGTATATAAAACAAAAGATGCGATCGCAGGGCGATAGTCTATACATTCCAGTGGCAAAATTTGCATTGCAGAAAAACGTCAATATCTTGGGTGACTATTGGTCACCGTGAAATGGACTTCACGTCTAGACAGTCTTCAAACTCTCTCAATATATGTTTATGTCGCTGCATTCTCTATCGTGACCGCTTTCGAAAAGGTTAGCATAAGTTCAGCTACTGGCACAGCCGTGATTTGGACAGTGTTGGGATCGCGCACTGACTTGTAGGTTGTACTTTCGCCAACGGTGTTTGCTCAGTTTCACTTATTTGTCTGTTTCTGGTCGCCGAGGTCTAACAGTAACATTTAGAACATCCTCGGACGGGCCGTCACGTTCTTGCACCCTCGTGTGACCCGGACCCTGGAATGCAGTCCCGCATTCCGCTGGAGGGCTCCAGCCCAGCTTCCACAGCCTTGCCGCCAGCCCCCATCCCCCAACTTCGATAGGAAAGAGGCTTAAATCCATGGAGAAATTCGAGTTAGCGTGAGACTGGTGATTGTTGACTTCCACGTTGTTACCCGCCTAGCTCACCCCACGCCCTGTCGCTGGAAGCCTAGCCTGGCTCCGCTCCGTGTGATTCGCAACTGCTTCAAGGTCAGTCGTGTCTCCCGCTGTGTTGATGGGATGTTGAGAACGATATTTGGTGGAGATGGTGTTATTGCAGGAATAGCTCTCATGATCAGGCAGCCTGTTAACAAAGACTTGAAATTTATGCGGCACAAAGTTCAAGAATGTACCCCCTGCTGTTGAAAGCTGCATGAGCTGTGTTCAGTGGTTTCAAAGATCGTGCTAACGAGCAGCAGAGCTCGACCATGATATGCTGACTCATGGCTTCTTCTCTCTTGACATGCTCACCTCACCCCAACTGTTACAATAGGCTTTTTGGGGAGGGGATACGCAAGTGGTTAATCTAAGCACAGGCCAAGGATGAAGTGATATCCCCTAGCAGTTGGTTACATGAGGACCAGTGTTACGTGCAATTCCTTTTCCATGATGAGTCCGCCGTAGGAGATCAGAATTTACATTTCTTAGATTAGCCTTCGCTCCTCATTTTGCCGTAACGACGGTGGATTTTCCAATGTTCTGGTAGTTGATAACTTGCCTCGGGTACCCATTAAATACAGTCAGGTACCAATCGATTGTACGCTATTTTGACAGCCTCGAACGTCGGCACGTCATCTTCCAATCAGGTGCGAGCGATGTGTTGCAACTGACAACTGAGCATAGAAGCAGTTGCCCGCTCAGGATGGGCTCATGACAAACGTTAAAAAAAAGATTGATGGGCTAGCTATGCTTAATAAATATTTGCACTTGAAATCGTGAACACTTAAAAAGTGTTCAGAGTCCTTGCCTAGCAGCTATAAGTTTACTATACAGTCATCTGTCGGATTCTTTTCTCTTTCGAGGGACATTGCACTTCAAGCTTGCTACATCCCTTGTCTGCTGTCTAATTAGTGGGGTACTTTTGTATAGGGAACCGTATCTCCTCATCTTAACGACATCAGGTAAGAAGACGACTGCTCGCCATGTCATCTGCGCATCACATCTTGCTGCCAACGTACTGAGAGTTCGAGCTTAACTTTGTCGAAGCCCTAAAAATGCGGTGCAGGTGATAGGCTGAGCAGCGTGAGCCGAACGAATTTTTGCGATGCAGGAGATGACGTGTTCCGCAGGCTGAGTACGGAGTTCTCGTGTGGCAATAATCTACCTTCAGTTTTCCGGGAGTACTGGGTAAACAACATTGATCATGAATCGGCACTTTTAAAAGCGACGTTATAAAGCTGCGCTCATGATCACGATTAAACAACGTCAAGTAAAAAGAAACACAGGTATTGTCACAAGCTGAAAACAGCGTGAAGACAATGTATCAAAATAACCAATTTAATGAGCTCCCACGTCCTGTCACCCAATGCGTGGTTTTACGCTAAGGGATGTTGCAAGCGCATTTCTGTTCTTCAGATATGTAAATCCGCACGGTGTGAAAGAGCGTCAAAATTTAACAGATGATGCATTGTACACACCTGCGTATACATGCAAATTTAAATATATCTATACATTTATACATTTTTTATATACATCAGAGCATTTATATATATATATATATATATATATATATATATATATATATATATATATATATATATATATATATATATATATATATGTTCATGCATATGACATCATCTGGTGGTCCGAGATCCTGATCGCTTCTGATCTACAGCCGCCTGACGACTGAAGCCGCCTGGAGCTGACGGGAGTTCACTGGTCTAAACATTTCTTTTGTGACTGAACGTTCGGGCTTCGACTCCCGTCATAGAACTGCTTCGCTGACTCTTGTATTCATTAAGTGTGGCACGCTAGTTTTCAAAGATTTAGTCATAACCTTTTGTGTGAATAGATTTATGGGATCAGAGCTCACTTTAAGCAGTGTTTTTTTTGCGTGAGCCCTGGTCCTTACTATCCGCTCGTGGAAGTCTCAGTAAACGGCAGGACAGTACCTGGTGGCAAAACTTTAACGTGCCTCAATGCCCTCGGCACGTTATGACCGATATCCTCAGCACGGTCCGTTCTGGGCTCTGATATCACCTGGCTTTTAGCACGGCCGCTGCTACCGGCCGTAGGGCATCCCACCGAAGAGCAAACAGCGTACTCCTACAGCGATTCGAACCCATATCGCCACGGGTGGATGAATCAGAGGACAAGCACTCTAACCAACTGAGCTATCGGGACGAACTAATTATTCGACATGACACATACTTTTGACAATAAGCGACTGAAGTCTGCGGGTCACGTACCTGTCGGAGACCATGCCGCCGAAGAACACGCCGATCAGCGTGCCGACCAAGTAGGAGCCCGTCACAGGCCCGATGAGGTAGTCGTATTCACAGACGAGGCCAAACTGTGGGAGCGGCCGGCGTTTCGGTCAGCTGGTCAACAGCACAGCTGAGCAGACCAAGCACGAGACCACCAACAAGCAAACGCGATGACCCGGAACGCAGGCGCCTTCCGACCGCAGCTGACTGGACTTGAGAGGAGAAGCAGGCTTTGAAAGCAGGTGTGACACTAGGGCCGCGCAGTAAACGGATGCTCGCCGTCCGCACAGACACCGGCTTATGTTACTGCACGGCCGTCCCGCGTCCATCCATGAAACCAGGCGCCGTGTGCCTGCTCACGGTAAAGCGAGGTCGATGACTAACGTGCTCGCGTATGGTCCACTTGTGGAAGGCGTGGTCGAACTGCCAGCGGTCGGGTATCTTCCGCTGGTGCGGGCACTTGACGGTGGCGTTGGAGAGGGGCGGCGGCGGTCTGTCCGGATCGGGCGGCGCCGTGCTGTAGTTCAAGGCGAACACCCGACACCCGTCCCAGACGGGGTCACCGTGCTGTGTGCAGAGACGACGTCCGAGAGTGAGGGTGCGAGCGCCGGACACGGAGCTGCCAACGAGCGCTCATGCTGCGGTCGAGGCGCAGGACTGCCGCCGCAGGTTCCGTGGCAACCCATCTCATCCCGCTGAGTGGCAGTCACGACTTCGAAGGAGCGGTGCCAATGCCAGAAAATAGGGGGGTGTTAAAGATTGCCGCATGGAGCTTGCTGCTGTCGTTCGATGGTGTCACTTCGCCCTCCCTCCCAGCCCCCACATCACATGTAAGCCTTATGCCGAGATGTTTGATCACAAAGATGCTCGCTGCAAAGTGATATACTTGTTCAAATGTATGCGGAAGTTTGCACAAGCGAAAACATACGATATGAATATTGCGTATGATATGTGCATAAAATATGCGTAATGTCAGTAATTGCGTGCAAAATGCTATGAACATAGTACAGCGGTTTAAACCTTTCGTAGAAAATTTCACATATGCATGAATGGTTGTGATTTGCACAAAAAAGACAACGGTTAACAGCTGCATGATGGTGCAGAACATGCATCTGGGCTCGCCTACTCGTTTTGACCAAGCTTGTACTCCACGCACGTTTTATTTTAAGTTAAATTTGTTCAGACAAAAAAAAAAACGCTGGTCACGGTCAAATTTATTGCGTGCAAACGCACTGAAGCATTGTGAAACTGCGTTTAAAGTGTCGTGATACTTACTATCGAAAACTGCACAGAAGTTTCCAGAGGTGATTAAAAGATGTAAGTCAACATGCTAATGACAGGTGTCCGATTTGCTTCAAACCCTCGACCGATTCCTCTCGGCACTGAGCACGTCCAGTGACCACTCCCTCCGAGGGTCAGTCAGAGTGTTAACGGGCCAGGCGACACTGCACCGGTCCCCGGGGATGTTAGTTCCAGGGCTGATATTCCAACGGCTGATACTCGTGAGTGTGTACCCGCCCTGCTGCTAACCTCTATACATGGCTCTGATGCGTCCGCATGCCAAACACCGATCGATGCCAGATGGCCGGGCGAAGCCAGGACGAGGATCGGCACGGTGGCGATGAGAGACAAAACGAATTCAACCACTCTGCTGATCCTGCCAATTTTTGGCCCTCCGCCTTATGATTCTTCAAAAAATCACACGGAAAAGCACAGACCGCATTCTGAGAAGTGGCACCGGAGCATGTCAACGGCTGATACTCGTGATGTCAGCTCCTTAGCACAGTAAGTACCAGAGCAGCGAAAAACATCCGGCAGGGCCCGGGGAGCACCCACCGTTAGTGTTGTGGACACCCATACGTGCGCACACGTGCGGTGCGCACGTACGTGTGCGCCGCTGCACACGTACGGCGCACACACGTGTGCGGCACACGTGAGGTACGTTCGGCGCACACACCCACCTTGTCTACGGACCGAGGCGTGCTGTAGTGGCGCCACTGGTCCACCGTCCAGTTGGCGAACGCCGCCGGACGTGTGCACCAGAAGTCGGCGTCAGGCGGCGCGTGAAACACCACCACTAGCGTCTGCCACGCCACAGGAATACCTAGAAACCACATCGCCGGCGTCAGTCGTCAACAACAAGACAACGTCAATCGTCAACAACAAAACAACGTCAATCGTCAACCTGCATCAAAAAGGCGCGGTAAAACATCGGGTTGGGAAGTCGCCTCTGCGTGAGGGGAACCGCGTGGGAGCACTACACCGAGAGGTGAGGGTCAAGGCCGCACGCATACTGGGATCGGCAGCAGACCGGTGTGAGGGGTGCCGGTAGTGTAGCGGTTAACGCGGATGCGTGAACCACTGCGCGTCTGAGAAACCAGGGGTACGGGGTTCGATTCTCCGCGGTGCCCGCCCTTCCTGCCAGGGTGAGAGGCAGGCGACGCCGTATAGCCTCAGCAGCTGAGAAGCCCTAATGACATGACACACACAGACCGATGTGACGTCGCGCGTGGGGTTAATATCCTTTTGCATCACCGCCATGTCGGGGTGCCGGGCAGCCAGGGCAGTCCCGATGACGAAAAACCGGTCGGCCAGGTGGCCAGCTCTGGCGGGCCCCGTGCTAGAGGCTGCATGCCAGGCAGCGCAGCCGTGCAAAGGCAGAGCGCCATGTGAACTGTAGTAACCACATAAAAAAACACTTAGAGATTTCAAACGAACGATCCGTGGTATGCTGCTGCACGTGTCTTTTTCAGTTGCCATCTTAAAGCTTTTTCTGTTTTTTTTTGGGGGGGGGGGGAATGCTAAATCACACTATCAAGGATGCAGCTCCGAGAGGCTAGGGAGGATTTATTTCGGCCGAGGCTGCACAATAAAACACGCTCCTCTTCCTGCCGTTTGGATGATGGGCGAAGGGATGCGGAACAGTCGGAGTCAGGAACGTCTACACCTCTGCGCACTGTTACACAACATGACACATTATGTTGTGCTGGGGGGTGACAAAGCGGACCCGTGTTCAAAACGCTGTCAGATTATGCATGCGATGTCATGGAAAACGCGTGCCACGCGTCGACCAGTGGTGACGCTGCACCAACGTTAGTCTCGCCCACGTCCCGTGTTTGGGTGCTCACTGAAGAGAGACAGCACGATGAAGCTGACTATCTGCCACCTGCCGATGTCGCCGATCTGGTCCAGCAGAACGTCCGTGCGCTGCCGCTTGGTCCCGGCCATGTCGGCACTACCCTGCAACGGCGACACGGGAGTGACGGGTCAGCACGACAGGGCTCAGCCGAGAACGAGCCACGCCGGTGGTGACCTGCGGCGGCACCTCGCGAGAACGAGCCACGCCGGTGGTGACCTGCAGCGGCACCTCGCGAGAACGAGCCACGCCGGTGGTGATCTGGGTGGCACCATATATATATATATATATATATATATATATATATATATATATATATATATATATAATATAAGTATGTGTGTAAATAGATATATAAATGTATATATATATATATATATATATATATATATATCCTTCCTTCTCGCTACAGCAGCCTGTTCGATGAATGATCATCCTAGTATGTATGTACGTGCATGCCATCATGATTGTCACAGGTATTTATGGCATTCCTATTATGACCTTCACTGTATGTGTGCATGAGGTAGTCAGTACGCATGTGCGCTGCATACAAATGTGAAATGACAAATCTGACCTATGCTAATCGGATATCCGGGACAGGATTCGTGAAAAGAATCCGTCAAAGACCACGCTAATTACCGAGGGAGACTGCGGGTCATTCATCAAATTGGCCACCGCGAGAGCTGTCTTTTAAACTTGTACACCGTAGGAGGAATGTAAGCAAAAGGATTGCAGCTAAGAGTGCTCGATCACCATTGCTCTCACTGCGTATCTCTCAGGTGCTTGTAATGTTTCTGTGGCAGACTGACGGGCGGGCAGCCCCCCCCCCCCCCCCCCCCCCCATCCTCGTGGTCACCTCAGCTAAGCGGACAAACACTGTCAGGCACCTACGTCAGCTGCACAGGACGGTAGAAAAATGGTCAACAGACGTCCGTCTCTGCACGCTCATCTGAGATGAGCCTGGGAAGTGTTTGGCGGGCCACGACGAGTCGAGAAAACTGGTTTAGCACGTATGCGCGCCAGCACCCAAGCCAGCCAGCCCCCCCCCCCCCCCTCTCTGATTAGTCGCATGGATCGCTGCAAGACGTTATCAGCAGACGGGACCTGGCGGCTTTTCGTCTCGTTAAAGGTCGCCGTGGACAGATGCGATCATCATGCGATCATCATGCGCCATAGAGGAGACGGTGATCCTCGGGGGGGCGACTCGACGCCGCTGATTTCATCGGTAGTGGATCTACACAATCCTCTCTGACGGAATGTCCTGCACGGATGGCGCTCGCAAAACTCTTGGCCAAACATGTCCGGCTTGTTAAGAGAATAAATTTAAATTGTACTTCATGCAAGATGTATGGGATGCAGGCCCCAGCAACTCCGCTTACAATAAGCCCAGTCTTCTTCCAAACGGACACTGCACATTCTGCATACCGGAGGCTCGCGGATGGAATACGGCCCTTGCCATAGCTGAAGGGATGACGAAAGATAATCCTATAACGCGTGTCGCACCTTGGCCAGTGCTGAGTGCGGCGTCACAGACGAATCCGTCGCTGCGCGTTCCGCAACAGCAGCGAATGCAGACGAGACAAGTCGCGCGCACGG
Source organism: Pollicipes pollicipes (assembly GCF_011947565.3). NCBI lineage: Eukaryota > Metazoa > Arthropoda > Thecostraca > Pollicipedomorpha > Pollicipedidae > Pollicipes > Pollicipes pollicipes. Next base: position 22,229,358 of record NW_023596448.1, on the reverse strand, counting down.
ACTGCATGCTGATGCGGGCGAGGCCAAGCCCCTGTCAGGCCGAGGCAGCCCCTGTCAGGCGGCGGCAGCCTCTGTCAGGCGGCGGCAGCCTCCGTCAGGCGGTGGCAGTCTCTGTCAGGCGGCGGTAACCTTTGTCAGGCCGGGGCAGTCTCTGTCAGACCGAGGCAGCCTCTGCCAGGCGGCAGCGGCCTCTGTCAGACCGGGGCAGCCTCTGTCAAGCCTCGTCAGCCTTTGCTAGGCCGCGGTAGTCTCTGTCAGGCCACGGCAGCATCTGCCAGGCGGCAGCAGCCTCTGTCAGACCGGGGCAGCCTCTGTCAGCCCGCGGTAGCCTTTCAGGCCGCGGCAGCTGGTGTCAGCCCGCGGCAGCCTCCATCCGCCTGTTGCAGCCTCTGTCAGCCAGTGGCGGCCTGTCAGGCGGCAGCAGCCCCTGTCGCCCGGACGCGCCCTCCCTGCGCGTCAGCAGGTACACCAGGGAGCTTATTACGCTGGCAGGCTGCTGCACACCAGCACTGCTTCGTAGTGTAGCTGGCAGGGACGGTGCGCCACCGCGCCAGCACTGTCTCGGGGCGTAGCTGGCAGGGACGGTGCGCCACCGTGTCAGCACTGTCTCGCGGTGGGGCTGGCAGGGACGGTGCGCCACCGTGCCATCACTGTCTCGGCTGCCTGCTCACATGAGTGTAGTGACAGAGCACCACTGCGCGCGAGCTCAGTTTGTACTCTGGCCGCCAGGTGTTGTGCGTTGATGATGCCACTGAGCGTACTCCGATTGCTGCTTGTGGTGTTTCAGTGACGTCAAACGCTCTCTTATTTGGGTGTTCACACAAGATGCTATTCTTCACCGGGATGAAGTAAATAAATATCTGTTTGCTAACTACCTGGTCACAATACAAACCAAAGCATCACAATCATTTCATTAAAAACACATCAGCATGTATTCCTGCATCAGTAGAGATATCCTGATCATTTGATGTCCTTCAACCCAGCTTATCCCCCCCCCCCACACACACACTCATGTGCCCACCTGACCATCTGTGATAAGCGCGCCACAGACCAGACCGCAGAGCGGACCGCAAAGAGTAAATTTATCCTCAGCCGAAGGTGAGAGACACATCTAGTGATGCCTAAGCACGCCGTCGCGGTTTTCGGACAGCTGATCATGGCCAGAAATGCGGATACAGGGCTTTCCATACTGAAGGGCAGGGTGCGGCCCAAAGCACCGACAAATACTATTGAATAAACATCTTCTCAGCAGGAAATAGTTCAAAGGCGATCAGCAAACATGAACTCCGAGCGCTCTAAAAAGAGTCCGTAAGCGACTCCTTGTTCCCGGTAAATTGAGTCTTTCTGCAGCACGCGTCCGCCCTTTATATATTACGCGGTTCTCAGAGCAGGTTCTACTCATTTTTACTGCATGTAAGGACTGTGACTCCGAATCTGAGTGGGAGTTCGATGAATCTGAATCTGATACGGAGTCAAGTCCTGAGATAAGTCCTGCTCTGAACTACTGTCATGATGGATTTACATCGAGTCCGAGTCTCAAAATGGTGGCCTCGTTCTTAAGCCTTGGCGTTGCCTAGGGAAGCACGCGACCCCAATAAAGTCGCTATTCGCAGTCTGCGCCAACACCTGTGTTAACATCGCGCCATTTGCTGTACTCCCTGCAGCACCAGTTCCTGACATTACCCCAACTGCTTCGTTCCAGCTCACGTCAGGGGTTTTCGATAGTCTATATCGTGCCAGGACGTGGTTTAATATGCCTCTGTTATATGATTTTTACTCTAGCACGTGTACTCCGCCTTCTACTTAGTTTTCCCTACCATCGGTGCTTTTTCCTGATATGCAAGCGACATCCTGAGATCAAAGTAGATCAGTACAATAGAACGATGGATCACTTAGACTGGACTAATAGATATAACCCAAGTTGATGTCTAGTTTGTATCTCAGCATTTTACGCCATAGAAGCGAGGTTGGTCGGTGTTCCCACCTTGACACCTGGTGGCATCGTTCTCGCAATGGCAAGGGCAATGTCGACACCGAGATGTCATCGTTAGCTATTCTGCTCACGTTGAGCCTTCGTCATCGTTTTTCATCATAAGCGTTATGGTGCCATGATTGTTGCTTGTATTTCCACCTTCCTCATAGTTTCATTCCCTCGCCTACGACCTAAGTGCGCACCATGTAATTGAAGGGCATCATATGGCGATACTATAATGGTGTGTACAGAGGTCGAATGGTCCAATGCTGATTTGCTCGACAATTCGTTTAAATGTTTACGAAATGTGGCATTATGGCTGCAAGCTGCAAGCTGAGTGCAAGCCAGGAATGCTAATGCAAAATTAAAACGGCTCTGTCCTTGACCTCAGACGCAACTACGCCCTTATTTCCAGGGACAGTCTATGATAGAGATGACTGATGTCTGGTGCTATTGTAACTTCTCAAAGGGACCTTCAATAACGAAAACAATGTAGATCTTACCAGAACTGCTTCTGTGCGAATATGATGTTGTTCTATACCATATCATACTACGCAATAATACACTACACTGATATGCCACACTGCATTCACAGCGTACTATAATGCACGTAGTTCTGTGCTATACTTTACTTTATATGACACTACACAGTTCCGTTTATAGTGGAACGGATTGGCGTCCTCCAAATCCAGTGATCAAAAGAAAACTTGTTCAGCTCAACATTATACATAGCCCTGCTAACATGATGTGGGCACCTGCCTGAAGGACAGTTGCACCCTTCCAACATGGAAAAAACTTCTGCTTCATGTGGGGCTGTAACGAGTTGCATTGTGTCCTCGGACCTGAAGTCTAAACAGCCCCTGACTGAAATGCGAGACTGACGAGACTGAGCTCTGCATGAGCAAAGAGAATCCGTGTGCCTGCCGTTCTAGAGGATTCTGGCTATAGAGGAAGCATAATTCCTGAGTAGTCAGTGTCTTCGACTATCCTGCGGGGGGCACTGGTTCAAATCCCAGTTGCGCCTTGCCCCCCCCCCCCCCCCAAGCGCTAATATGGCCTCTGCTGTCATTCGTGTTTCACAAAAGGATGCAGGGTGACGCGCGGTGCACCCTTAATAAATATCACATGGAAAAACCAGCGTGAAAATTCTGACAGAATGTTCTTGTAAGACACGATGCTGTTTGTATCAATCTACTGTCTAAAATCCTGCGCGTTTTCAGCTGAAAATTTTTTTGCTAGAGAATTGCTGAAAACATGTGTCGCGCAAATGCAGACTATCAGACACTTATTATCTATTCTTTGTTCGGCTTTGTTTCTGTTCAGTTGGAAGAGACTTATCAGGCTATGCGTCAGTGTCAGTGTCAGACACTTGACTCAGCAACAAATCTCGCACCTTCGCTTTTTCAATGGTTCAGGACATCACGGCAGGCCTTTGCTTGGGACATCGGGAGCCAGCCTGATTCAGTGAATGTTCGGTGGTGTCAAATTAATGAATGTGTGTGTTAGGGCTTCGTTAAAAGGACAACAATTTAATGCTACAAAAAAGCACCCAAGGTTAAAATTTTAATCTCGCAAAAAATCGTGCGCTTTAGCTGTTTCAAAACATAACTCCACTTGCTAGGCTTCCATTAACATTCTGGTCTGCCTAGGTAGTTATTATAACTATTTTCTTTGAATGTGATCGAAGGCATTCCAGCAAGTCCGTATAGTATTCGAGCCTCAATGTCTAATAATCTGAAAAATTGGGCCAACTTATTATTATCTGGGCGCAGAGGCGTTGTTGTGTATACTTCTGCGGGGGGGGGGGGGATTTTGACTAGTCTATCTCGTGTGTTTTAAACCAACCACGAGCACTTTTTTAACCAGTTACCAACGCTTCTAAGCCAGTTAAATACGTTATGTTAAGCCTATTGCAAACGCTATTTTCATGTCGCTAAATGGCATTTTAACTTCAACATCTAGTCGCGTGCATATTGGTATACGCTACATATTTAGTAGGGGCGGGGGCTGCTATGTGTATATCACCCCGTTTGGAAACGGACAGCGTGCTGCACATGTGGCGGACTTCACTCGGTGTCCTGAGTGTCCGCTCCCACGGAAAAAACGGATTTGCACAACTGCTCTATTGACACAACTACGGATACACTGAGGATAAAACGATGCACGCACCAATCTCCCCATATATGCTATGAGAGATGATTTTTAATAATCATGGGAGTGTGCCGAATTATAATGCAGTGCGATTACTGCCATGTACTTAAAAAAAGATCGGTGGTATATTTTCAAACTAACTTTATCACAAAGAGGGCGTCGAGGAATTGAACCGATACATTTTGCATGATGTGTTACAAAGTCAAAGAAAGATTAGCGTGCTGTTTATTGATTCTTTGCGAAATCACCGAACTTAGGTAAAAAGTCAAATTGTTTTCATTGTGACCGTTTCTTGCTTGATGGCGTTATTTAACCAGTACTTCCACGCGAGCGCAGGTCGCAACTCATAATGGTCAAGAGCCATAAGCGTAAGACTTTCCTTGTTTACGTTAACTTCAAACTCATGTCAAAGCGACGATCACAGTGCTTGTTATCGCGGCAATTCTGGTAACCCGTTCGGTTACTTGCCCCTTCTTATTCTGTCCTTCCAGTTATTGACATGCCTGTTGAGGTCGTAGGAGTTCAGCTTTACTGCTAGATGAAAGTACTTTCTGGCAGTACACATGATGGATTTTCCGTGACCTGTCCACGGAAAGTTAGCATGTGCACCTTTCTCTAGTCGGTATGTGTCAGACCACGGCACCTCGCGTGCATTTGTTTTTTTTGCGGCACGGTCCACCTTCCATGCAGGGTAAAAGATGAGTTTTCCCGGTGATCATATTGAACCGTCTTACTAAGCTATTTTCTACTAATTTAACCAGTTCCAAGCTGTACACCAAGTTGCAGTTTACATGGGATGTGAAACTGCGTGGGCTTCCCACTTGAAATATAATATCAATTTTTCGTAAAAAACTTAAGTCGGTCAATGCTAGAAAATGAAAATTGAAACCATTGACACATGCGAGCGCAACTTAAATGGCATAAATCCGGGAATAAATCTGGTCTTTAAGTTAGTTTGAGTCAACTACATCAGCTTAGGCCGCTAACCGATTTTATACAGTGACGCCTCTGAGCGTGTCTGTCCAGGCTTCCGCTGGTTGAATCCGTAACGCACATGTTCGAAGAGGACTATAGTACTTACAAAAGCTCAAACAATCTAGACTTTTGAAGAGCGCACGCTTAACTTAAGAATATATTGTATCGTAACCATGCACTGTTTTCCTTTTGTCTATGCAGTTTAAAAAAAAACAGCTTTTGCTCCAAAAATGTATTAAAATTTCTCCAAGGGGGACGGGGATAACTCTTTATGCAAATGCACTTCATTTACAAATTCTGCACGCTCCACCATTCAAATTTTATCAGAGATGGTCATGACTACTTACGATTTGCTTCCCTCACGACTGAAGAGCACAACAATGCCTGTGTGAATTCTCGCCGAGCTTGCACTCAAAGCGCTACTGTCGCGCCACGGACGCTCCAACGCGAGGCAGTTCGTCGGACGATAGCTCGCGCCACGGACGCCCTCACAAGAGGCAGTTCGTCGGACGATAGCTCGCGTCACGGACGCCCTTACACGAGGCAGTTCGTCGGACGATAGCTCGCGCCACAGACACCCTCACAAGAGGCAGTTCTTCCGACGATAGCTCGCGCCACAGACACCCTCACAAGAGGCAGTTCGTCGGACGATAGCTCGCGCCACGGATGCCCTCACGGGAGGCGACACCGTCGGACAACGGCGACGCGACGCCCACTCCTGCGCCGCCACCCTCGCTCCACTGACTGCCCGGACGCGGTGCCGTCCCGCGCCCCGGTGGCCCGAGTCGGCGCCGTGAAGGCTGCGTGTCCCCCCCCCCCCCAAACCCACCCAACCTGAACCGCTCCCAGACCTGGCCAGGGATCAGTTCGGCACAGCTGGTCAGAGTGGTGAGACTCGGGGATCGCAGCGAGGTGCTTATGATGGTGTGCGGCGGTCGTGAAAGGCTTCCGTTTTCGGAACCGGTCTCGAATACGGCATGCTGTGCTCAAAAGTGGGAGAAAACCCATAGAACTACATAGGCTTATGGGTCAGTTCGCTGTCACTGATGTCTTCCCGAAACACTAGGATGCTGTTCGTCGCGCTGACCACAGTGAACAATGATGGTACTGTTAGGTTTATTTCTTGTCGAACTACCAGAAGAAAGGAGAGATAGACGTATTGATATTTCTGCTACGTGCCTTCGTCAAAACCATTATGAGCAGCGTATTTAAAATTTACTTAATGCAGTTTTAGTTTACCGCTCATAATATTTTTGGCAAAGACATGTAGCCGAAATATTGATGCATGTACCTTTTTCCTTTATGGTTATTCGGTAAGGAAAAAGGCTAACAATAATGTCCAAGATATTTGCAATATTGCTCGCAAGCGCACTTACAAAATTACAGCAAGTAAAGATTAGATTATTGAAGATTCGATCACCACATCTACTTCCCTGTTGAAATTACCGAGTCTGGCCATACTCACAGCCGGTCAGTATCCAAGCCGTATGGTTGGCGAGCGTGCGCGCGAACGAGCGTCAGTGAACGCGCTCCTGTTGAACTTTCATGGAGGCGTAATCCCAATGCATGAATCATACTATTTTTCAATATTCCCAAACGAGACTGACGTTAACAAGTCATTGTCTTGACGGCGTTGGCAGGATGACAAATGACAGCTCTCGCGTCCACTGTCACCGCTCGTGCCAGCCGCGAGAGGCGCCTGGGTGGTAGTATGGGCGGCGAATGAAGAGCTACGGATGGCGTATTACCCCACGCCCTTGGAGACTAGTCTTACAAAAAACGCTGCAACGCAGTGATAGCTCATTAAAAATGCGAACATACTTTGGTTGCCTGCGCCGAGAGGATAACAAGTCATCGTGACCCGCACTCGGCTTAGCCGGAATGAAAACGAGCGCAAACAACATTTAAGCGGATTAATTTAAATGTAAAACTGCTAGCAAACTCTCCAGCGCGCCTTCGTCAACTGCTGAACATATCACACTTGTGCACGTGTAAATACATGAGTGTATGCATTTTACAGGCTCTCTGGACTTTGAAGCTGTGCCTTATTTTTGCTCGGGTAAGCTGCTAGCACGCTAACTAATGCATAGCGCATGACATGATTTGATTGACAGTCACAGGAATGTTTAAAGATAAGGGACTGCGTCACGTTAGTAAGACAATACTTTGGTGACAGCACGTGACTTCTGACTTGGTATCTGCTGTCCGGAGAGCGTGACAGTTGCCGGTTTCTTTTCATACAACGCCGTCTTAAGCCGCGGCTCAAGATAACTGCCAGGATTTTTGGAAATCTTGGATTTATCAGGGATTTGTGACGCGTCCTGGCACCCGACTAAGTCGCGCTTGAAGGGACTTAACATGACTTTGTAAATTTATTTTAACTGGTCGCCATGGATGGTCAAGACCACCTGTCCCGGTAGCTCAGTTAGGCCATATTTTGCCTGTTCCGGTAGTTCCGATGCTTAGAGCGCTTGTCCCTGCCGCTGCGATGTGAATTCAGGTCGCTTTGCGGGCTTGCTATCTGCTCCTGACTGGGTTGGATCGCCACCAGCGGCACTGGCCGCGCTAGCAGTCAGGTGGCGCCATCGGGTGGGGTAGGTTGGTGGTGACGCCATCGGGTGGGGTAGGTGGTGGTGACGCCATCGGGTGGGGTAGGTTGGTGGTGACGCCATCGGGTGGGGTAGGTTGGTGGTTGACGTCATCGGGTGGGGTAGGTTGGTGGTGACGCCATCGGGTGGGGTAGGTTGGTGGTGACGCCATCGGGTGGGGTAGGTTGGTGGTAATGCCATCGGGTGGGGTAGGTTGGTGGTAACGCCATCGGGCGGGGTAGGTTGTGGTGACGCCATTGGGTGGGGTAGGCTGGTGGTGACGCATCGGGTGGGGTAGGTTGGTGGTGACGCCATCGGGTGGGGTAGGTTTGGTGGTGACGCCATCGGGTGGGATAGGTTGGTGGTTGACGCCATCGGGTGGGGTAGGTTTGGTGGGTGACGCCATCGGGCGGGGTAGGCTGGACAGGACCCTGGTGCAACGGCTGGTGTTGGGGGGCATTAGGCTAGGACAGGCCGTGTGGGCATCGCCTCACGTAACACTCACTTCGCCAACGAAATACTGCCGTTGACCTGGAAGTTCTCGATCAGATAGCGGAGTTGGGCCTCGCACGAGCACTGCTTAGCGTGGACTCTGATCCCATACATGCATTTGACCAAATAGTTTCGGACCAAGTCTTGAAAAGCCCACCAACAGAGATAAACAGGCTATTGGCTGGACTGGATTGTTAAGCTAGGACACGGCGGCACTCCCGAAAGTGCTGTGCAAACGGCGCAGACTGCAAAGTGCGGGGTCTGCAATGGACTGGGTTAAGTTGGAGACTCTCGAACTCCAAAATCACTGCATTAGATCTGAATAAAACACATCAGTGCAGAACAAAGGCAGGCTAGTCCAAAAATGCATATGTATGAACAAAGCACAAAGAGCCCTGTGCCAAAACCACAATAACCAATAAGATCTACGACCATATGGTGTTGGAACTGCATACGCGGCCCTGGTGCATTGAAATATGCCTGGTCTCCTTGCGAGCCGGACCCGTCGGACATGCTTCCTGCCCGAGGAACCATGACATCTTAAAAGTGCAGTCTTTCTTGTGACTAGTTTTGTCACTAACCTTCAGACATGTATCCTATCTTATCTATCACCGAACAACCTGCATGTCCGACAGACCTAGTTCTTCATCTTGTCAAATTAATTATTAAGCACAGGCTGCCGCACTAACCATGATCCAGCCGCCCCGTAAGACATGTCAAGTTTAGCTGGCAATTTTCCCAAACAAATTTGCACGCGTATACAACGCCATCATACGTCCACGCAGTGCCAGCGTAAAGTTCGCCAATTTCCCAAATGGTTGACAGTGACGAGTCACACGCGTGCAGTTTCTGGGATTCGCACCCGACCCTCCGCTCACAATTTTTGCATGTCCGGCGCTACGCTAACTGAGCTACGGTGACGTCACAACCCGCACATAAATCTATCCCTAATAATCTATTATACACTCAGATCCACCGCAAGCCGCTGTGCAATTTCACGATAGACAGCAACGTCGAGTGAGCCATCATGAACCGTCTTACAGCACCATGAACCAGTAGGGACGCCACGGAATTTTTATTGTGAGGGCAGACTTTTCCAAGGGACCCCCGGACAAACTGGGGCCCCTCCCCCACAGGGGGTTTCCTAGATAGTGTCGTACTCAAGAGGGGAGAGGAGGAGAAGGTCACCAAGGGCTACGCCATTCCCTAATCAATTATGTTCATTACATGCAGGAATACACATGGGAATAACTGTCGACGATTCAAAAACAAATGCCGGTCACGGGGCTACTTGCAATCAATACAGGAGATTCTCAGCCCATCAAAGGGCCTCCCTATCCGAAACAGGATCTTCTGTTCTATAATAGGGCCTTCCTGATGTAAATGAGAGGTCCTCGTCATCCAGAACGGAAACCTCCCGATTGGCAAAGGTGGACTCTTATCCGGAAAAACACATCATCCCCAAACAGGGCATCCTGGTCCAGAACAGCCTCTTTTTACAGGGGGTTCATCCTAATCCAAGACAGGGGATTCCTAATTCATGATGGCGCCTTCCGAGGCAATAAAGAGGTTTCCAGAAGGTCAGAGCCAGCAAAAAAGCCTACTAAAGACAAATAAATTCCGAGGCTCTTCATACATAAAAGATCTTACTAGGCCGATTAGTAAGCCCAGCCCAGTTATGTGGGCCTAGGTGATCTGACTTCTAGTAATACATGTGAAGATGCGCTTTTCAGGCTGTCAGGTGCCTTTCAAGTTCGACGCACGTTGCTTTGTTGCGAGGGAGGACAGGAATAAACTGGATTTGAGGTTAAGGCGAAAAAGAAACCGAAAAGGGCAAAAAGAACAACTCGGGTAAAGCAAAAACACTTTTGACAGCTTACTTGGGTGTTTTCACGCAAGTTTTGCGTCAGATTAAGGGAAGAATAAGTAAGGGATGAAGTGAGCGTTTTTGTGGAAGAAAGCATAACAGATTATGAGAAGAATAAGTTAGACTTAACGGTTTGTGTGTCAGTTGACATGCCAAGGCTGTGTATCAAGGCTGAGTGCTTGGGGCACCTTGTACGACGAGGGAAGTGTAGAATTGGTTGACTTGCGTTGCGTGCGGTATATTCTTCAACGTGAATTTAGGGGCAGGCAAATTGCAACGAGTCGGCACTGCCGTCGCATGGGAAAAGCTGAAGCATCGATTTAGCAGAACACCACACTTAAATCGTAATGGATTCCGGAAAACTAGCCTTACCATATGTGTGCCTATAAAACCCTCATTTAGTGAAAAGAGCGTCCCAAAATTTGGAGGCGAAAAGCAAACTCCTGGCCCGCCTGCCGTCAGCAGGAGCAACTACCCCCATCTCAAACACCCCCTCCCCCTCTTCCCCCTGTGCCGACACTGACGTGAACAAATTACAGGGGCTGCAGCGTCTTCACTTCACCTTTTACCACAGGTAAAGGCTGCTGCCATGTACTGCACGTTCGCAAATTCTAAGGCTGGTATAATACTCTGCTTACCATTTGTGATATTGCAATCTTTACATTTGTGCGATGACACAAAAATGCTCAAAATCAGGTTTCTAAGTTTATCACGTTCCAGTGGAGAAAATGCTCGTGGGATCGAATAACTTATCAGATGTAAGCATGCACCAAATGCCTACAATGTCGAGCAAGCCAAACAAAACCGATATCAAGGGAGTAGCACTGTCGCTTTCACCACAAAAGTTAAACGTTTCATCGGCAAGTGAGGCAATTTTCAGCATTATTTTCGAAGCCATGGAGTTGAATTGGTCCATTGCAGCGTGGCACCTGCTGCTTCACGTTACTAACAAACCCTGCATTGGTAAAACGCGTCGTGCTTTCGTGTTTTACTACATTTCGCATGATTGTGCAGGTATCACGGTTCAAAGACTTGGGGCAAGCGCGTGTGTGTAGTTTAAAGCTTCCTTGCTTTTTTGCAATTGGTAGAATGATATTCACAGGTAGAATTAAGAATATTTGTAATTCGCAAAACATTATTTACTATCTCAAGATCCGTTAGTGATGGGGTACACGGGCTCAGACAGGATAGCGCGTTGGGGCTGGAGGACACATATTTGTTGCATGCCTTAAAACCTCATCGTATGATCCTTATCAGAATATGTTTAGATGTCTACTCCTAGTTTTAGTATCAGCCTGTATTCGTTCATATATAAATATAGGCGAGTAGTCGAGTTCGTCTAATCTTTGCTTTCCAGAAGTTTGATGTCAGAGACGATTGTGGTTAACGCCTGCGCTTCAGGCGGTATATAAGCGTCTACGATAGCATCGGTTTCCTTTGTTTACCGACGCCTGAAGATAAAGTTTACGCAAAAATCGCCTGACATGGCTCCAAGGAGCGTTAGAAAAGTGTGGGAAGCTCCCATTGTTTGCCATGGCCATGATCGATGAACTCCCCAGCCTGGTGGATAGTACGGCCATCCCACTGAAAGCGTGGGGCTCCTCTGGGAGAGGTCAGGAGGTCAGCGAGGTCAGCAGGTCAGCGAGGTCAGAGGTCAGGTGTAGCTGAAGACAGGTCGGCGGCCACCTGAGCGGCACGACGGGAGGGACGTCTGTACCGGGGCCAGGCGACCCCGGCTAACGTTACGCCCCTGCCTGACGAACCCACAGTGACCGTGGCGCCACCGGTGTCAGGGACGGTTTCGGGCCCGTCAACGCCGGGGGTCCACACCGAGAGAAGAAACGACAGTACCGTCTCTGCCCGTGACTGGGATTTGGGGTGACATGGCAAGGGCAAGCATGCTTTAATTGAGCGCTGTGTAGTCCAGAGGCCATGGAAGTCAGCAAAGTGTGGATATCTGTCCATACGTCGGAAACCTTGAACATCTCTGCATTGAAGAGGGGGTTCACGGCGTGCGTGGTCACAGGCTAGTGGTGTGGCGTGGACATGAGTCGCTCAGCCATGCTGTGCGAGCATGATTGTTTGGGTCAATACGACGTACTGGTATGCGTGGCAATAGTGTGGTTAGGGTGTTGCAAACGTTTCATTCTAGTTCCGTAAGTTGTTAGGAAAAAACTGTGTTGCTGCTGTGTTCAGAACCTTTTTTTTCTTCATCAGTTTTTGCTATCTTCGTTTCAGAATCCGTCAGTTTTTGTAGGAATTGCACTTTATTAGGGGGGGGGGGGCGGCGTAACCATAGAGACGTGGAAAACGTCTCCCCCACAACCTCAGAGACCCGAAATTGCCTGATGTCGTACTCGCGTTCTTATGCAGCGAATCAAAGCACTCAGATTCGCACAGAACGCTGGATGTACTAGATGTACAACGCCGGTAAACACGATAAACCGGGCATGTTACACGTGAATCCTCTCAAGCGGGCAGATTAGACACTGCTTGGCCGTGCGGTCGTGCGGGGCCATTAAGCGGTCCAAGAAATATAGGCGCAGTGCACTACCAAGAGCTTAATCACTTAACCCAGGCGAATCCTAGCCCACCACAAATTTCCCCTTTTGTAATGGAAGGCTGCAATGCACTGAGTCGAGAAACTCCGCATGCTTTTGTGCAAACAATGATTTCTTTGGCGGCTCTTGGTGTCGCCGCTGTAGCACCCAACTCTAGCCTGAGACGCACACAATGACGAGAATTTACCAACATCTCCACGGTCCACCTATCCTTGTTTTTTGTTTGCCGACAGAGTGTTCCTCCATCTTCTCTCATGGGCCCTAGTAACGTTGCGTGCTATGGTCCAAAGTAGATTCGTGATACGCGATAGCAAAGGATTGCGATCTTCTCTCGTCCTGAAACGACTGCTATGTTGGTGGTTTAGTTGTAAGCATGCTTCATCAATTTTATTTCATGTATTCATTGTTTGTCGTTTTTGTGTTGTTTACCAGCATTACAATAATTATAAGACCTTATGGTGCCAACAAAACAACAGATCCGTCTCCTTGTGCACCTCTCTGAAGGCTCCACGGTAGTTTAAAGATGTTCACACCAGAATGCCTAAAATTTCCAACCACGGGGCAAATTTGGGGGCTGATTACGCATGGATCTATTCAGTCAGCAGGCCGCGAAAATGATACGAGCTGTAATCGAGTCGGATAATCAAAAATTCTTCGGTACCTGACAAGGCTGAGACTGTAAAGTTAACATGCGACGGGTTTGCCGATTGAATGCGACGGGCTCGGCTGGGTGGCCAGTTTGACCCCAGAGGTCTCAAACATCAAGAGGGCTAGAGACACCAAATTCACGGAAAGGATTGGCCTGTATGTGAACTCACTTTGTACAAATTTAAGGTACATAGGGATATTGATACCTTCGGGACGATGAAGTCAAACAAGGCCAAACTAAAGATGAGTGTCCAAAGTGTTCTTCATGCAGCCGCCTGGAACCCAGATACCTGTTGTTAAGAACAGGTTTACCGAGGCTCATCTAAGGTCATCGAACTTGTTTGACCTTTAGAAGACCATGGTGATCAAAATCCTCCGAGATTAATTTGATTTTACATTTGGGTAAACGTCAAGAATTACGTAGGGCGACATGTTCCTAAAAACGAAATGTTGATATGGGTGATTCTATCTAGGTCAAGGACCCACTCTTGTCTCTATGTTGTCAACGGCAAATGTCTGTTTCGGTCCCTGCTATCAATAAATTTTAAATGAGCAATCTCTTACAGAAAGCTCTAGAATGCAAACGCATGTTGGCCTAGACCTTGGCCGGACCTTTATATACGCACCCTACGTCAATGGACTTTGTTGTTACCCTAAGTTCATTTGTTTTGTGTACTGATTGCCTTAGTCGGCAGCCACCGGCCTGACTTTGACCTGCTACAGATGAACGACCCAGCAAGGTACACGCAATGCATGATATGGAAATATTTGCTATGGTATTTTGTACAGCTATGCCAAGTCTGGCGCGGCTATCATGCGCCGCTCGGAATTTATTTTATAAAACCTACGCAGGTCAAAATAACCCCCGGGTGAGTTTTAAACTGCAACAGCAGAATATAAACAACAGTCTCTTCACACTGCCTGCAAAAATAAATATCCGGATGAAATAATGAGCGAGGAGATTAATATTACACACCTAGGGGAGTTATGAACGCAAAAAGTTTGGGCCCATTAACCTGGGCAGTTCCGGGGTAGGGTTTTGACCCAGGTCATCCACAGTTCACGCTATCACTGTCATTCACAACCGAAAATATGTGTTGCTGCCCATGGCCATGATCATCTCGCATAATAAGTAACATCATTTATGTGACTCACTGCGCTTTGCGAATGCGTGTGTGTCTGTAAGCGTGTCATCGACTGAATGGGCAATGCGAAATTTGCATAAATTTGGTGGCAAGAGTCTCAAACTAAAGCGGAGGCGATAAAACCAAGATCGAGTAGATTTCACAAAGAGTTATTTCGTAAAGTCATATAATGCAGCACGTTATAAGCATACCTACTGGAAACGAAACGAGTCACAACTGAAATAGCTGAATTCTAAAATATGCGTCTTATGCAGCCAGTAAGAACAACAATTGGGGCTTCCGAGTGCAGTCAAGCGAAATTATCAGACACCACGATATGTTTTTATTACGCTAACAACACATTTCTGAATAAGTTTAATAAGCCCCTTGATGTGGATGACTACTTGGTTTGCGAGCGATCAGTGCCAGGGAGGCGAGGGAGTGGATGTGTTTGTCAACTAAAGGGGGAAACATTCATTTGCCGGAGCTTTTCTATGCAAAATGGCAGTTTCTAAATTTTCATCAATGAATGTGTGGAGAGAGCACAGTACTAATAGCCACATTCCTCGCAGAATACCCACGCGAATGGGAAGATAGACGCACAGATGTTTCGGCTACATACCTTTATCGGACCGAATATCAGTACTAAATTCAAAATTGCCTGCTGACCCTACTTAAGCTGTCAGCTGTTTTAATTTGAAACAGCAAGCCAAAGTTTTTACAGGTCACTAACATTCCGGGCAAGGCGATATACATCAGGTGGAACCGTCCTGATAACAAACTTCCCAGAAAAGACTCCATGCGACGTAAACGGGGACACACGCTGAACGCTGTGTCGGCCTCACGCGTGGTGAGGGGCATGAGAGATATCACGTGTTACAGCACGCTTCATGGGTGGAGTGATATGCAAGGTCAAAGCAACTATCAACGAATGAAAAAACTTTGCACTGAAGCTTAATT
Organism: Pollicipes pollicipes; assembly: GCF_011947565.3. Taxonomy (NCBI): domain Eukaryota; kingdom Metazoa; phylum Arthropoda; class Thecostraca; order Pollicipedomorpha; family Pollicipedidae; genus Pollicipes; species Pollicipes pollicipes. The sequence continues at coordinate 22,214,020 of NW_023596448.1, read as the reverse complement.
TTCAAGGTAATTCAAGAACCGAGGCGGTAATATAGGACTCAGGAAACACGATATTCGGAAACAATTCGTCGCGTTTCACGCCTCACGAGGGCTTGACGTAGGGGCCTATTTATGACTTCGAAAGCACCAGATGGACTCAAAACTGCACCCCCCGGTCACCAGTTTATTCTAAGCATCACGACTTCCGCCTTCTGGGGAACTTACCCCAGGCCAATCAATGGACCTCCGGCCGCCAGTTGACATTTGGATTGGGCCCCGGTTTGGCAAACACCCGATGAGACAATGTGGTCGCGTTGGTGTAGCCTATGACGGTGTACCGGAGCAAGTGCAGGTGTATCTCCCATCTCCCTGGCTTAGGTATCTTTGGGGAGCGGTCGGGTATAGCAGCGAATGGGGCTCATAAGGCGCCCCAAGCTGCCGACCCGGACCTGGGCTGGTGGGAACAACCAAGTCCATGCACACTGGGCCCTAGTCATTCAACAGAGCTGGGTCCCGACGGCGGCTAGTTTCATGATGCAAAGGATACCGCTGGTCTGCTCCAACTTTGCCCACTGGACAAGACTTGCTTCATATTAAAACCAAATGCAGTCTAAGAGTGCATCGCAGTCCACCTTCATAAGCTTTTGGTTTTTCATGCAGAGTGCAGCGGATGAATTGAAAGCGATATTCCTCGCCTGACATCAGGCATTAGTTATACGACTGCCGACTGTGTATATCATCTCGCAACTTAAAAGCATGATCAGATGCAATCCAGTTGGTCCATGATCTCCACCGCCGACTTCAGCACCGGGAGTACCGCATGGATGATGCCAGCATCGAGCTGGGACTTGGAAGCCACGCATCCACCTTGACAGCGTGCTGTTTGAAGGCAGGGGGTGTTCATGACATACTGGGCGAATGCATAGATCTTCCGGCTGATAGCGTGTGGTGCGACAGTATTGGCGACATTCAATGTCTCATCGACCCTCGGTCAGTCGATGCTGGCTGAGTTGCTAAGCTGAATGGTTGAGTTGCTGCTGGCTGGAGAAGCCATCGGTCTGGACGTGCTGCAGCTCCCGAGTATTCCACAGTAGCTGGCACACCTGGAGCAGTGGGAGGATGACCCCGATACCAGTTCAGACGGTTAGTTCGGTGCTGGGCATGCGACTTCATCTGCCGAAAGTCCGACGGGCTTGCTCGCGTCCCGATGATGAATTCGGGCCTGAGGATGACGAAAGCTCCGACAGTGAGAAACGCTCGGAACGGGTTGCCTGGCTGCTAGGCAACCGAACAGTGCGCAACTTTTTCCACCCGCCATATTTGTTATTCGTTAAATACCCGGCACATTCTCTGGATGCGTATACAAGCACTCCCCCCCCCCCTTTCTTTGCGGGCTCATCCGGCCACACTTTTTATTTTAGAACTGAGCTGGCACAGATTGAGGCAAAGTGCTCAAACGTTAGTATAAGCAGCCTTGAACTAAGCTAGCAAAGTACCTCCAATTCGTGGCAGACGTGGCAAAAAGCTGGCAGAGTGCTGACATGTGACTCTGAGTGAAACTTTAAGGACATCTAGACCTGCTGCACTGGCACAAAATGAGACCAAGTGGAAGCTGAAGACACACTGTGTTGTTGCCTCCACTAACGCAAAAGGTCCTCTGGTATTAGGTAGGGTAGGGGTCCCGTCAGTATCCTTGTTCAGCAAGTGTTCCCCTGGCCGAACTAGGGTCCATTGTCGGCAAAGAACCCCTGTTTGACATTGCGGGTCCCTAACAGACACCCTCATTATTTCAGGGACCCCGATGAGTGCAAATGGTGGTCCTGGCCTTGCTCGTGTTTGTAAAATGGACCAGTAGACCTCGGAACGACTTGGAGCCGACTGTTCAGTGTTGATGGTGTTCGGCCGAAAAAGAGGCCCGAACTGTCCTACGAATCCCCAATCGATGCACAAACCCTCTGACTGGTCTGTGCGGCCAAGGCCCAACGGGCGGAGTGTCCTTATCATGACCTACGGCGAGTCCTTTAGGCTCTTCGGCCTCTTCAGCCTTCCAATCGGACCCTTGATCTTTGTTCCCGAGGGGCCCTCCTGCCATTCTTCGGGCCTCCTCAAATAAAGCTCGTGACGGACTCGGAACCATTTGCCGACACATGGACCCATGTTAGGCACCGTGGACCCATGACCGACACAGGGGCCCAATCATTGTTTCAGCAACCCAGACCAGTGTAAATCGTGGGCCCCGGCCCTGCCCTTGCTTGGAAATGAGATCTTAGAGTTCAGACCGACACAGAGCCAATTGTTCGGTGTTGTTGGCCTCTAGCCAGCATGGACACCCACCTGCAATGTCTCCCTTACGCCCTCCAATCAGGTTCTAAGTCGTCGGTTTGGGAAGCCCCGGGCCCGTCTTCGGCCTCATTGAACGCCACTCTGGGTCGATGTACATTCAGATTTTATCTGAAACTGCTGCCCCTCTGTTTGATCCTGCCAGTTCTGATAGTAAGTTCCAGTGGTCTGACCAAGCTCAAGCTGTTTTTGACTGGTTGAAAACGGCTTTTTCAGGAGCTCCAGTAGCTGCCCTGCCTCATTTCGGTCCAGGGGCTGGTACGTTCACCCTCGACTGTGCCGCAAGTGACGAGCGGATAGGAGCAGTTTTACTGCAGGAGCAGGATGGAGAAGACCGCATCATTGCATTTGGTAGTCAACGTTTTTTGAAGACTCAGAAAAAAACTATTCTTTCACTAAAGAGAGTTGTTGGTTTGCGTTGTGTTTATACAATATTTTTCACATTACTTACAAGGGAGAAAGTTGAAGCTTAGAACGGTCCATAGCAGTTTGCAGTAGTTGATGAATCTCAAGAATCCTTCCGGAATGCTGGCTCGCTGGTCAGACGTGCTTGGTAGCTTCAATTTCAACATGGTGTATCATCCTGGTTCGGAGAGCGTGGTGACTGACGCTCTGAGCAGGGGACCGCGAGAGACTGTTGATGCTGGTTGTCAGACGGAAGCAGCCCCGGCTGTCGGCTGTGACCGCGCCACTAGCACCAATTGTGGCACCCTGAGTTATATTCAACAGGAGCAGGGGAGGGACATGACCATTGCCGTTACAACTCGCCATCTCTCCGCAGGTCATTGGCCGTTGCGTCATCGGGCTTCAGAGGGCGCCCGTCCATTGCTGCGACAGTGCCTTCGTCCTGTAAAGGGTGTCTTGTACCGGGCCTTCAAAAGGCGTTCACATGATAATGAGCGGTCGCAGGTAGTGGCGCCCTCCAGCCTTGTGCCCGGTGTTCTGATGTCACTTCGTGCCAGCTCGACCGGCGGCCACTTCATCCGCGATAAGCTGTTTTCCCTGGCCCAGCTGCGGTTTTGGTGGCCGACTGTGACGGCTGACGTCGTTGGCTATTACCAGAGCTGTGAACGTTGCAGCTCTCGTAACACAGCCGTCCCGCAGCCTCGTGCTTCGGTGGGAGAGCTGCGATCGTCCGAGCCGCGGGAGATGGTCTCCACCGACTTTCTAAGAGTTTTCCCACAATAGCTCGGGGCAACAAGCATCTGTTGGTGTGCAGTGACCACTTCACTTGCTATTGCGACGTTTTTGCTCTGCCGAACACTTCTACAACTACAGTTGCCGCTGTGCTCGTTGATGGCCTGTTTTCCCGCTTTGGCTGTCCCAAGTACCTGCATTCTGACCGTGCTGCCAACTTTCGAGATCAGGCGATGTCAGAGGTGTGCAGATTGATGGTAATAAACGAGACCAACGCCCCTAGTGGTCATCCTCAGGGTGATGGAAAATGTGAGCGCATGATGAGAACCATATTGAATATTATCTCCAAATACCTGGACGGTAGCCATGACGAGTGGGATGAGCACTTGGCACTGTTGATGATGAGATATCGTTCGCAGGTGCACAAATCACTAGGCTACAGCCCCTTCTTCCTCACGTTCGGACGTGGGTATCGTCTGCCGATTGGCATCAAGCTCGATGCACCTCGCGCCCCAAGTCTGAATTAATAGCGACGTGTGTTGGCCGCCTGGTTGCGGGTTTGCGCAAAACATTTCACTTGTTTATTTGTTTATTTAGGGCATAAGCATTCCACAGGCAAAAGCCCAATTACCGGAGTGGTCAAGTTTTAATAACAATAAATATACGACACACGCACCAACAAAAAATCTAGCCAAACACACACACACACACACACACACACACACACACACACACACACACACACACACACACACACACACACACACACACACACACACACACACACACACACACACACACACAAACCTACGCATTATACACAGTCGCACATCAAGTCATCAAGAGAATGCTCCACGTGTGCCGGCAAACCTAAACAAATCAGATCAAAATGAACTTATTGGATGAAAAAAGTCATTTGTGGGAGAATGCTGCAAAAATTGATCGCAGACAGCGGGTAGTCGCCCGACAAATCCATTTTCAGCAGTGTTAACCCTTGCAAATGGCTTGTGGAAAAGGCCAGTATGCCGAACACGCCGGACGGGTGCAGCCAGACTGAACAGTGATGTCAGGTGAGCACAGTCAAGCCTGTGATGATATACGTTGTATAGAAATAAGATGTCAAGTGTGCCTTGATAAGTATTGTTTTGAAGAAAGCGAGAAGATGCTCATAATCCAGTGGAGGACATCGGGACTGGCTACTCGAAATCAACAACATGAGAAAGCGTTTTTGTAGTCTTTCGAACCGGGCGAGATGGGAAACTGTAGCACCGCTCCAAACAACGCTGCCGTGCTCTATCAATGATCTCGCATGAGCGTTGAAGGCACAAAGCAAAGTCTTGTGATTGAACCGCACTTGACGAGGGCACGATGGCATTTGCACACTTCGCATGAGAAGGCCCAACATCTTGTTTGCTTTTGATACAGCTGAATCTACGTAAGTGGCAAAGGTGAGCTTGGTGTCCAGAAAGACGCCAAGATCGCGAATCTGCTGGCAGCTTTCCAAACGGTGACCGTCTAGTGCGTATGGGTAGCGAACGGGTGATGTGCGGAGGGCGAATGAGATGGTATTGCACTTAGCTGGGTTCGATTTTAGTCCCCAGTTTTTAAACGATTCACAGAGGCGATCCAAATCCGCTTGAAGTATAAGGCAATTCGCTACGTTGTCGATTAGGTGATAAATTTCACATCATCAGCGTACATAAGACACTCACTCTACATTTGGTCGGAAACATCAGTCAGGAAGCAGGCGAACAGCAACGTTCCCGGGATGCTCTCTCCGGGACAACAGATTGCACTGATTGCAACAGATTGCACACAGATTGCACATCCAGTCAGACTGCTTGCCAGGGAAGCCCGCTATTGTTGTGGCCAAAGCAAGCTTGCTCAACCACAGGGTCCGGCTGGAGAACAATGGAAAAATGCTGTTAGTACACCACAACAGCGTTAAACCCCGTCCCGCCCCTCGGGCTGCCGTGACGCCTGAGTTGAGTCAGCGTGAACCTGTCGCCGGTCCAAAAGCGCCCGAGCTGCATAACCAGGAGTCTGTCAAACGCTCAGACAAATCCGCAGTGAGTGCCTTCTTACCGCTGGGTGCGAATGGGATGAGGGCCGTGGGTTCCACCAACCGTTTCTATGACCCCGAGTCGACCTCCGAGCAGACACCTGTCTCTTCTGCTGACCAGGCTGGGGATGCCGCGAGCGCGGAACCTCCAGTTCCGACGCTGTGCGTGTCACAGCGCGCCAGGCGCCCGCCTGATCGCTGTGGATATTGAGTCATGTTGACCGGGACCTAATTCGGATCGCGAGGTTCTGCTTGTCAGTTTGTGTGCCTTCGTCAGGTTTGTATTGTTTGTGATCTGTTTTAAGGTGGATGGTACTGTTGACATCGATGCCTCTAATATTAACGTTGGTTATGAGAAGTGGCGCTGGTTTGTTTTGGCAATTGCACGTCTGGTTATATGGCCGTCTTCGCTGCTGTGAAAGCTTGCCGTGGAGTTACTGCGGTAAAATCGACTAGGGATTGGCATGGATCGTTGGTGCTGACAGCTCTTTGCTATCTGTGACCCTTGTTCGACGGGGATCAAAACCCATCCGTTATCTTTGGACTCTGACTTGGTGGGCAGATCGGTGCTAATGGGTTGGTTTTGTAGGCAATGTCTGAGGCTGACATCATCATTTTGTTTTCGCTTATTTCTCGTGCTAATCTTTGTTTGCTAGCGTGCAACGGCAGCTTAATTTGTGTCCCCCAGGGACTGGCGCAAGGAAGGCGGTATCCCTACGTTGGCGGGATTGACGGCAGAGTCTGGGACTCTCAGCGGCCGGCGAGTGGTGTTGGTGCGCGGTGTCGGCGTGCGGTGTTGATGCGCGGTGTCGGCACCGTTGGTGCCGACACCGGTGTTGATGTGCGGTGTTGATGTGCGGTGTCGGTGCGGCGCGACGTCGCGCTTAACGGCGGGATTAATAACCTATGTAGTCACTGGTTATTGTCGGGACCGTAACGTCCATATTCTTGTACGGAGTAACGTCCATATCATGTAACGTCCACGTTCTTGTTCTTCAACGTAACGGAGGAAAGAGTGTAAGGCTGGAGGAGCATGTGGCGCGCACGGGCCTGCCGCGTTCGGCCGTCGCGTGACCCTAGGTCAGCAGGCGTCCGCCCGTGGCCGGCGGCGATGGGTCACGTGACCGGGCAGCGAGGTTGGGACGGTTCGGACCGCGCAGGGGAAGGATCTGGGCGGCCGTAGCTGAAAAAGTATCGTGGCTCGCACTGCATCGCAAATGCAAGATGAAGAAACATAAACTTTACACACGCATAGCTTGGAAGAATGACAATAAGCTACAAAAAGCTTCCGGTAAAATCTTCCGCTGCCTCATTAGAGAGGCACGTGACGCGGTCAGAGGTGTACGGTCGACACCGTGGACTGCATACCCATGCTGAGATTACAGACTCGGGGTCCTCCGAGTGCGGGAAACGAGTAGTGAGCCCAGAAACATTTCGACTCAATCATTCTGGGAGAATGACAAGAAAGTTTTCCGTTTCTTGACACATTTCACCTGTAATCCCTCATCGAATTCTGAGCAGTTTTTATAAGAACTGCTTGGTTTCCACACACGCTCAACTCCTCTTTCGACAATCTCGGTTGCATAACAGAAGATCAGATCGTACCATTTTACATCCGCTTGTATTTCACTGACAGTACGTAAATAGGTCAAGTCGACCGGTCCAGGAAGCGAACACGGAAATAAACACAGCACAAACCTTTTCAGACTTTAGTCGGTCGCATTGGATGTTTTGCCTACGCCAGTTGGCACACTGAAGGATTGTTGACGGTGCATTTTCTGTCGTTCCACTTGGCGTATATGACATGTTCACTCGATTTCGATCCCCACATCTCCACACAATCTTCTCCATCCAAAGCGTTGTCGGGCTGGCCACCGGCCCATGCGGTGAAGGGATCTCCCGACAGTGGACGACCTTCCCAATCGACAAATGAACCTTCGTTACCCCGATCGTCGACACCCAGCCAGATGTTCTGTCTCCTGGCCATAACGGCAACGCACAGGTTCTCTTCACGACTGCGTGGCACCGCCAGGTGTGAGTTGATCTGTACACAGCTGGCCTCAGCTTGGTCGTGCGTTATGCTCGCATTCTGCCATTTATAACAGTTTCCGGCGCACCACTTGAAACCCTCAGGGCAGTTGCACTGAGAGGCACTGGGTCCACCCTTCTGCTGCTTCAGATGCCCGCAGTGAAACTCCAGCGCGTCGTTGACCACCTCCTGGAGGTACCTTCGCAGGGTGCCGGCCGTGTAGCGGTCGCCACCGCAGCCTGCGAGGCAGGCCAGCACTGCGAAGACCAAACACCACCGGGCGCCGACAGGACGCGGCATCCCTGTCGCGCATGTCTGGAGCTGGCCCAGCCGCGCAGAATACTGCCTCTCCCAGTTTCTGGAGCACTTTGCATCATCGGCACGCCGCGCCCTCATGAGCCTCTCAGCTGTCACGCAAGGTGGATATTCCAAGGACAGCCAACCAGAAGCCGGCGAGGAAGGGGTTTTCTGACCGCTAAGCACACATTGTGTGAAATACTTCGTGTATCAGCTGTCAGTGCCAGATCGTGTGGCGGCGGGCTTGCGTGCCATGCCCATTAGAGGACTTCCGATTACCACTGCGAGGGCCTGTGCATGTACCGTTCGCCTTAATATCGCCGTTCCAGCGAAACGTGGACTTCCATGCATTCATGCATGACTGTCACCATATTTAGATATGAATTCTTCGGCCGGCGGTCTGGTTCATGACGAGCGTCATGTATTTCCGACAGGTGTATCGGCATACGGTATCCAAGGACACCGGCTGCGACGCAGGGGCCTAGACGTGAAAACTATCCTAAAGATGGGAGGGGAGGATTTTAGGTCCGGGGGAAGCAGCCGAACTCAAACTCAAAGCTTCAGTGATCATCGAAGCTCTGTCCCTATGGCTTATTAGGAGTGTGCGCAAATTCACATACTATAAAAAGTACATGCGTTTCCTGTTCGTTTTTTTTAAAGCTGATTTGCTCGAGCCAAAAACGTTGGGAGCTCACATATAAAAGAAGTCACTCACCCTGAATGCTAGACATCCCCTCAGACATATCATTCCCAAGCACGAGTGTACTTAATGTTTAATGTTGCCTGTTTCATTCCAATTGTTTCCATGTATGATTGATGTGTGATGCGTAATGCCTTTTTACTTGAACGCACTTGCGTGTACACGTATTTTTCGCGCATTTCAATCCTTTGTTCAATATGCCCTGTATCGTATTAGTGGCTATCAATTGTTCCTTGTACAGGTTGCCCTAAATGCTGGTAACCTGTAAAAACTGTGGCTTGCTGTTTTCAAACAACAACAACAAAAATCGATAGGATAGGCATTTTGAATTTACTTCTGATATTGGTGTTGACCAGGGCATGCAGCCCAAATATGAATGCACCTATTGGCCCATTCTCCTGGCTATTCCACCAGGAACAGTGCTATTAGTACTGCCCTATCTACATGCATAATATTCCCTGCAAACGCTCTTAACAGCTTATAACTGAATGCGGTGAAAATAATAGAGTTTGGTTCCGGCATACCAGGGTGGTTGCTGATACTACGCCACTCGCGTTTTCCTGAACAGTGACGAAGAAAAATCCCGCGGGGAAAGACTCCGAATAGCAATCGACCCTTTCACCACCCAGCGCCTAGCACTAATACCACAAACAGCCCTTCCTTCCTGAGCCTCCCCCCCCCCCCTCCCCGCCCCCGCCCCGCCCCCGCCCCCTGTGCCCAGACGTCGGGCCGTTTATCTTATTAAAGCGGATAGTCCGCCCGCTGACCAGCTCAATACTCTCCGTTCCCGGCACCCCAGATTTGGGCCTTGCTCCCGAAGAGGTCAGTCGTGTTCTCGGTCGCGGTAAGGTTATCGTCCAAGCAACAGCAGCCGAGTTCAACCGGGCATCAGCGAGGTCGTTGTCTGTGGGGCCGCTTCAGCGCGGAAGAAGGGTCGATGGATACATTTGCATGCGTGGTGATGTTCAATGGCTCGGAAAAGTCCCAGCGTGCGTACGTACTCTCAGCGTAAGTGATCTTGTTCGCGTGCCGCTGGAATACCGTTCCGTTACATTATGAACGCATGTGACAGTATCGCATGCCACACATTTGTATGCAGAAAGGAGGCTTGTATTCGCCCTGTGCGTGAGCACGTAAGAACACCACGTTTTTTAAGGGACTTATTACCAAGATGTTGATGAATAGGTACCGATTGTAATCGCTCCATCGCCTAGTAGTTTACTGGCCAAAGCCTCAAGCCACGCACGCCATAGCTCGCCAGCAAACAATGGTCATTTGTCATTGGCAGAAATCAATGACGTAATGAGGAGGTGCGTGCGTGCTGTTTTCACGATAACTTTTTCAAAATGCAACGATCGCAAAATCGAAGTCAGTGTGCGCAGCAGTGTGTGGTTACATCGCAGGTAGGTTGGCGAGGGTGTAGTCGATCGGGTTGTGACATGGGCTGGGACTGCCGGGTTTGACAGGGACGGTCGAGTTGAAAGCTGTCGGGTACAGAGGGTGCAGCCTCTCAAATGGACCGAAAACCATCCCATTCAGCAACATATTGTCAGCGCTTGCCTGTAGTTGTGAAGCTCGTGGTTCAGCATGATGCGTCTCGCGTCATGGTCCCTCTTTTTGTTCGACACTGCATGCTTCTATTCACACATCGTTGTCTTGACGTGGCTGTATGTGATAGCACTAGCTTATTCACGCTAATTATTGTTTTCTGCTGGAAATGGGAGCCAACATAACATCGTTGACTTTGCAAAGCGTGCGTACAAGCCATTATGAGCTGTATCTGATGTACGGTAGTGTTGAAACGACACACGGCCATCGTATGCATCGTTAACACTGCATGCACTGACCCCAGTCGGAATGCCCACTCAACAGAGGCTTAGCACAGCCGAACAAATGACCGCGAGGCGCACCAAACAACTGCGACGCACTTGGACGGGGACAGCGGTGCGCCGGCCGACGTCGGTCCGGCGACGCCGCCGACGCCCCGTGCACCTGGCACCAGCCGGGGCAGTCAGGCCGCGGGCCGACAGCGGGCCGCACGTGCCACCGCTACCGGGTCGGGGTGTGGGCTCGCCGGCCGGCCGTGAGCGCTCTGAGGGAAGGGGTGTGTCTGGCGCCGTCGTCAGCTGACCAGGGTCGCCGGTGCCGTGCGGCAGAGGTGCGTCGCGAGGGAGGAGCGGGGTCGGGTGGGGATGGGTCGCCGGCGGGGCGGAGTGTGTGAGTGACCGGAAGACGCGGGGAGGTCAAGTCCGCGGGGTCGCCCGAGGCTCAGTGGTGGCAGGAGGCCCGGCCGGTGACCCCCGCCGCTCGTCTCGTCTCCCTAGCCCTTCCAGCGAGGACAGCCGACCCAATCCGGCGGCGGACGTGCCTCCGTTGGGAGGTCCAGATTCCCGCAGGCGTCATGACCTGACCTCCGCTGACCTTTGCTGACTTCCGCGGGCTCTGCTGACCTCTGCCGAAGCCGGCAGGGTTGTCAGGTCAGTTGCTCGCTATTGTTCATCTATTGTGTCTTTGGAAGATATTGTTCGCATGCTGAATAGGTGAAAACAGTTCCTGCTCACGTTTAGCGCAACGCAACGTTATTCTCATGCTAAATATCCTGGGTTATAAGTCAGCGATGTGGCTAGGCTGTTGGTCCAATCTTCTTTGCACTGCGCGTACAATCTAACTGCATGGGAAGAGACGTTTGCCTTTCCTGAACATTCTGACCAGACGATTTAAAGCGTTGGCCTCATGGTGGAAAGATCCTGGCTCAATTTCCATAGCAGAATGCCTCCACTGCCCGGGCTCCCTTCAAAGGCAACAGCAGTGAGGCTCCGGCAATCGCATCCCCTACAGCAGTGTCATCCCATGGCGCTGGGCTCCCAGGTACATATTTTCGACAGCCAGCCGGGCAAATTAGCTCATCAAATATTGGACGTTTCCGAAGGAGCCCTCCCAGACACTGGGAGCGACTGCTCATGGCGCATGCCGGTCCGCGGTTAACTATGCAGCAGTGCATCGATCTCACCCGTGTAACATGCCGAGAACACTGACTGCTTGTGATGGGCAAAGAATGGTCAAATGTTGCATGTGTCGCCGTCCAGGCCTGCCGTTTAGAATAAATTATATAGAGACTGTGCCACTGCACGAGATTCGATCAGACTTCTTACGGCTGGTCGCATTTCCAGCATTGATTACCGTCATCTCAGAAAATGTGCATAGCAGATCAATGCGAGTAGCGCGATCTGCGCCCGCATTTAGGCACGTCGACCGTAACTATTTGTATCTCCAATGCAAGTGAGCCGCGAAGGCCCCGCCTGAGTGCTCAGGCGCCCGAGATCGGCCCATCCGGCAGGCAGAGTCCCGTTTCGGTCGTTGAAGACAACACCGAACTCTGCCCGGCCGGGCGCCGGCTCGGAGGCATTCGGCGAACGTGACCGGGGGTTTCCGCATTAGCTCACATAGACGATCCCTGAAATAGCAGGTGCCGGTCCGTTGTTCTAACAGTTTGGTCATTGTCATGCCACGGTATGTCTGTTCGGACAGTGCTGCTGATGCACGCGCATGAATTGTTTGGCACAGCAATCCTATGAGACGAGTGGGTCATTTTCTTGATAAGCAATCTGCTCCCGTTGTAACAAATGGCGGGGCAGAAGTACGTGGCAATTTAAGTCCGCAATATTCATCCCTCGAAACTTTTATGACTACGCATGCATTATCTAAGGTCGATGAAAATGCAGGGATGGATAACGTTGCAGATTGCGAACTGTGACCAACAGATGCCTAGTTACTTGCCACTACCACCGACTTCAGGCGCGTCCTGCTCCGCTGCCACCTCACTGACAGGAAGTGAGCTATGAGCTATGGATTGTCAGCTATGAGCGGCAGCTCCGGCGCTGTGACTTATGGATCCGGCAGTAACTCAGCACCGGCTGCTCAGACTGAGTGTCCTCTTTGGAACGGCTGGTGCGTTCAATGTTCCAGGGTCGTCGAACGAAGCCGTCGCTCTTCGCCCAGTCCGAACATTGCAGACGGCGCCCGGCGCGGCCGACCAGCCTCATCGGCAGAAAATGGGGGGTTACAGCTCATGCCATTCCCGAGGGCACGAATTCTTGTTCGGGAGGGGGGGGGGCGTTACTGCTTGTTGCCAAATATAGCAGTATACGTCATTAAATTAAACAGTCTGGGATGTTGAACCGCAAGCCCCCTCACTCCCATGCCGCGGGTTTCTCGGGGTAAATATCTTCTGCTAATCAAATCCTGTGATATCTGCTGGTAATGCATCATCTGTTATCGTTGACATTTCACTCAAGCTCCAGCAGAGTTCAGTGATATGTTAAGCGTTATTAAAACCACACACATCTTGTCTGCTTGCGTGTAGCGTAGTCCTAATGCGAATGGTATTTCATAAAAGTAGCCTGCATCTAGAACAATGTTCATTTGAAGACGGCTTAAATTCTTCTAGGCACAACCCTGAGACTACCACCCGTTGAGGTCCATAGAACGCGTAGAAGTGAGACCATAACAAATATAATGCGCATTGATATATATATATATATATATATATACATATATATATATATATATACATATATATATATATACATATATATATATATATGTATATATATATATATATACATATATATATATATATATATATGTGGGGGGGTCACATTAGGCCATAAAGAGAGCAGAACAGGCTCGTTTTGCGATCAGATCAGACGAGACTGATATTTCATCTTTTTTAAAGACTACCAGGAAGGTCTCATTTTTTGCCGCACGAGGTCACAATAACAAGACAAAAATTACACAGTGCGTGATGAGGCGTGCTTGGTGCCACGGCGAATAAAATTGGGAAATGCTGGGAGCTAGCGGCTCCAGTTATCAGCAGCATGCACCCATACACGTAAACAAGTCGCATAAGGATGAAGAGTGAGATATATCTGCATCTGCATATATAAACATATTCTTTATATATATATATATATATATATATATATATATATATATATATATATATATATATAAGCAGTAAAAGCGTGATGGCCAAGGCAGCAGTCGCTATCATTTATGTAATTCGTCAACGCTTCGATGCATTTGTGCATCATCATCAGGACACAAGGGTACAAAGGTGTGATAAAATGAAGGGTATTTAACAGACATCGCTAGAAATAGCAATAGTCCAAAGTAACGCAAATGAAACGCAAATTTCTGCGCGCAAACAGGACGGCTTGAAAAATAGAATATTATGTGACGAAAGATCCTTTAGACTCCGTATGAAAAAGGTTAATTTATCATATGCAGAGGATATCCAGACCCCGTGATATTCAATGGCAGCTTCTTTAGGCGAATATGTACCGATTTTCAGATCCTAAGCTTAAGATAACTGCTGTAACGCCCTTATATGGAAAAAAGCCAATGTTAACACGCGCTCGGGTGGCCGGCTAGAAACCCTTCGCTCGGGTGGGGGGTCAATTTGATGCCCCTGAGATTTCGAAAACTAAGAAAGCTAGAGATACCAAATTTACAGGATGTGTTGCTCTGTACGTAAACTCACTTAGACCAAAGTTTGAGATTATTAAGTCATGATCTTCGGGTCAAATGAGGCCAAACAAGGGAAAATCTCATTTTGGTCTCTAAAGTGCCCTCAGAACCTAGATGATATCCTTAAGCAAAAGATCACATGCTCATTGAAGGTCAGTGACCTTGTTCGAACTTTTGAAGGTAATTGTGACCAAAATCATACAAGACCACTCTGAGTTTTGCATTGCAATAAGCGACAAAAATTACGCCAGGCAGCATGTTTCCAAAAAATATATCTATTGTCTTGGGTCATTTCAGGTAAATGACCTATTCCGACCTCTAGGAAATGCATGAAAGATGTAAAATGCGGTTCCTGCTATCAATAAATTCGAAATGAGCATCAGAAACTATCCCACACGACAACCTATAAAGAGATAAAAGAGGTTGGTTTTGACCTCGGTCTGACCTTCATACCTGACCTTAAGTCAATGTCACCTACTCATTCAATATTTGTATTGCCTAAGAAAGCGTCTCAGAGATGTATGGCTTCGTCTAACACTCCGTTGTTGCATCAGATTGAACGATTCCCTAGAAACTGACTTCGCTGAAACCATGGTCTAATTTTGATCTGTCATAAATCAGCGACCTTACAAGGTACATGTAAATTTTAGATACCAAACAATGTGCTATTTAATTTTGTACAGCTACGCAAAATTTGGCGCGCCTCCGCCGCACCGTTCGGAAAGTATCCTGAAAAAAACCTTCGGGAAGGGGTCAATTTGGCTCCCCAACCGAGCGCGTGTTAAAGCCAGTAGCGACTGCTGTCTGGCCGTAAACATTGTATTGCTTCTAACTAGTCTGGGATCATTCATGCATTATATTATATGCATATATGTATATATGTATGTATGTTATATGTGTGTATTTGTATATATATATATATATACATATATATATATATATATATATATATATGTATATATATATATACATATATATATATATATACACGTTTATATATTCCTTTAAGCGTATTTCATTGAGAACTAATAAGCTGCAGATTTTTGGTCGCGTGACCTTGTTTTTTTAAGTTGACCTATTTATGCGCAGATTGGTTGTGCTCGTTGCTCACCGAGCACATACTTAGTTTTGCGAATCATGACCATGAACTTACTTGCCGTAAACGATATATGCCATATCAACTCGCGATGTTGCGAAATGTGACCATGTTTCCATGTTATGTAGGCACGTGTTTACACAAAGAGGGATATATGTACATATGGTACATATGTGTATGCATATGTACATGTATATATATATATATATATATATATATATACATGTATATACATCACATAATGCAGGAAATTCGCTGACCAGTACCTTATCTGTCCCCCTGATGCATAGCGACAGACAGACAACATTCATGGTCACGCAACCTTGTCACAGTACATCAAACTCCCTCACCAGTGACGAATATCCCGCCTGGTACCCAGGCTTAGCACACGCCGTTCAGCCACCTTTAAAATTAAAACGGATTGTCAAAATAATCTATTCGTTTATGTTTCATGGTATTCAGATGTGCTTCAAGGAAGCGGGCCGAATGATGAGCTATTTGGGAGCCAACTACGTTTGAAGTTGGGGCTGTTCTCATAACTCATTGGTCATTTTTGCAGCGGCTGTCATGTCTTGTAATGCAACAATTTTGCAAAGTTTTGGCTTTGGTGCGGTCCTGATGAGGGTCCAATATGGGAACTGGCATTTGACAAAGTGATCATATTCACTTATTCAGGACTTACCCGGTGGTTAAAGGCTGCATCTGAAATTAGCATGTTCTGTCCGTTCTAGGAAAAGCAAAATTAAAAGCTTTTAGGATAAATCTGATTTGAAACCAATCACAGTGTATGTGAAAACTGGTTTGTACCGCCCTCCCACGACTTTGCCATTCTTCTTCCTGCAATCATCCAGCGTGCTTGTTGCTGTTCGGGAGAAAGGCTAATGCAGACGTTTTCATGAAACAAACATATTCACTGTTTCATGTACCAATATTTGGAGCGTTTCACTGACAGCCATGAAAGCAGCTTGTTCTTTTGTCCAATGCGAGAACACGTAAAATTAGTGGGCAGGAACAAGACCCGAGCAAAATCAAAACTTCTTCCGCCCCCTAAGCCACGACATCCAGCCATCTTTCGCATCCCGATTTCCCCGGCAATCCCACGCGTCAGCATCCATCTGGCCCGGTGCGCGGCTGCGGCCCTCCACCCGTGATGTCACGCTCGGGTCTGCACAGTGAGGAGAGACGGGCCTGCACCAGCGGCACGCGGCCTACACCACGCAGCGGCCCCCGCTGCCACAGTTAACTCCCTCGCTCTCGGAGTCATTGGAGCAATAGCGCCGCCCACTGGCGGGAGGGAGGGCGTGCGTGGGGGCGGACGGCAGGACCGAGCTCTGCCTAGCACTGCGCGGAGCGGCGCCAGCGCTCAGCGCAGCGGCGGAGAGCGCGTCCAAGGCGCTGCTCAGGGCCGGTGCTCAGGTCGGTGTTCAGATCGGTGTTCAGGTCGATGTTCAGCCCGGTGTTCAGGTCGGTGCTCAGCCCGGTGTTCAGGTCGGTGCTCAGGGCCGGCGCTCAGGCCGGTGCTCAGGTCAGTGTTCAGGGCCGGTGCTCAGGCCGGTGCTCAGGTCAGTGTTCAGGGCCGGTGCTCAGCTCGGCGTTCAGGTCGGCGCTTAGGGCCGGTGCTCAGGGCGGTGCTTAGGGTCGATATTCAGATCGGTGTTCAGGTCGGTGCTCACGTCGGTGCTCAGGTCACTTTCCAGGTGACCATTCAGTTTGTCACTCGGGTCAGCGTGCAAGCCGGAGCTCATGTCAAGATCAGTATTAAGGCCGGTGTTATTGCAAATGTTCAGGTGAGCTTCCGGTAAGGGTGTGGTTCAGCGTCCAAGTCAATGTCAACACCAGGGCCTAAGTGTCCTAATCAGGGCACATGCCACTGTCCATGCCATTGTGGGGCTCAGTGCTCAGGTCAGTGTCCAGGCCAGTGTCCTAGTTAGTGTGCAGGTCGCTGTCAATGTCATTGTTCTGTTCAGTTTTCAGGTCAGCGCCCAGGACCGTCTCCCGGTTAGTACACAGCCCACCCCCCCCCCCCCCCCACGTCATTGACCATTTCAGTGCCCAGGTCAGGGTCCAGATCGGTGTCGAACGCAGTCTCCTGTTGAGTATACAGGTCGCTGTTCATGTCATTGTAGAGCGCAATCTCCACGTCAGTGCCCAGATCGGTCTTCCGGTTAGTGTACAGGTCATTGTCCATGACATTGGTCGTTTCAATGCCCAGGTCAGTGGTCAGGTCAGTCTCTGTTAGTACACAGGTCACTGTCCATCGCATTGTACGGTGCAGTGTCCTGTTCAGTGCCC
>NW_023596448.1:22128411-22190559 GCF_011947565.3 Pollicipes pollicipes | reverse complement strand
GCTGAGGGTGTAAAACGCTCTCTTGCCGGCACGGCAAGTCTGGGTTTCTGGGCGGGTGGGGTGTGCTAGCTCGGCGTCGGCATTTTCTTCTTATTGTGCGAGTAATCGACGAAATGTGTAAGTTTCTGAAATGTGTAGTATTGCCTGTACAGATCAATTTGGGCCATCCACAGCTGTGACCGCTGAATTTTACAACGTCCCCCGAAGCAGATGCACAGCAATGCGCTCAAAATCTTGCTCTGCAAGTGATACCGGTATCTCTTTGCGCCCTGCTTGGTTATTTTTTCTGTTTGCCTTGTGGCATGTCATAATAATTTGTATTCGTGTAATGCTTTTTTGTGTTCTCCTTCAATGTGATAGCAGTCAAACCCGCGTTGAGCTACGCCACCATCTGCTGAAGGTGTCAGACCTGCAACACGATTTATCAGGCCCAGTTTGTAGAATGGTAGCAGACTAGTGACAAGACACTTGGGGCGTGTCCAATCCAGCCCCAAATTGGGGTGCCAGCTTTTCTGCCTAGGGCAGGGGCTGATGATTTCTTGACTGGAGTGCTCTAGGATTTTCCTGACAATCTAATTTGCCCATACTAGTTATGTCTTGCACTGCTCTGCTCAAAATTTATTATCTTAGCATTGAGTTTTCCACATGTCATTATGCATCACAACTTAATTTTACCACGTTGACAGCATTTGAAAGTGCGTTGAACATTGCAAGTTCATGTGAGTGAAGTAGATACCTGCAGGTGACATTTGCAAGGATAAATACATATTATGTTTTAAGGATCTGCTCTATCCTTTTTCTTCAGGATACCATGCCCTTTTTCCCAAACTATTGCATCATTATGCCAGAACAATATAAGAAACAAGTCAAAGGCTGCTTTACTGCTGTAAAGCAGCAGAGCTTTTGTGGAGTCGAATAAGGTCAGTTATCGCAGCAATTTGGACTGGCAGTGATGAGTTCATTGTAGAGACCAAAAGATAGGCTGCAGAATTGGATGCAGTAATCTTATATAGGTATCATGTCTAGTTTATTTGTAGTTTATTTCAAGAAAATATAAACAAGAAACATATTTCAGTGTGCTTTGATCTATTCAGAAAATGGCTTTCAGGATTCAACAGTGGTTTTTAATGTTTGAAGCATGATCCCCATGGTATAAATCCCTGTTTTCAGCACTTGATGTTTCATAAGAAATCAGGATATTTAGAATAGGTGCACCCAATGCTCAGCTCTGCTCCTTTGTAAGTCCAAAGGCTAACCTAAT
Organism: Pollicipes pollicipes; assembly: GCF_011947565.3. NCBI lineage: Eukaryota > Metazoa > Arthropoda > Thecostraca > Pollicipedomorpha > Pollicipedidae > Pollicipes > Pollicipes pollicipes. The sequence goes on along the minus strand of NW_023596448.1, from coordinate 22,189,298 downwards.
AGACTCAGCCTGAGACTGCACTAGCCACAGCAAGGAGAGGCCCTGGAGGAACCCAGGGACAGCATTTTCCATTTAAGTTCAGAGGTGGCAATGCAGCAGTTCAAGGGCAAGATGTTATTTGGTCTCTAATTGCACTAGACATATTTCAAAGAAATCAGTTCTGGCTCCATTGTAAGAAAGTTCTTAAATGCTGTGTGTATGAACGAAAGCTCCACAGCCTTCCAAAAAGCAGCATGACATGATGTCATTAGAAGGCTTCCAGCTGATGTGTTATTGTGGGCCTGATCCACCAATAATGCCAGGTTTCAACATGTGTGTGGTAACAATGCATGCCATAGAAGTCTGAAATTTCTGTTGGAGGCCCACTTTTTTTGAACATGTTGCTGTATTGCTCCCTACCCCCACCCCTCCACCCCCTCCCCCCCCACCCCCCAGCCTTGTGGGTTCACTTTGGTTATAGTGCCAGTTGTGCCAGGTGGAATAGAACCATAGTCTGCCCCACCAGACTATCAGGGAAAATGCAAAGAGGAGAGCAAAGGAGTTTGCAGTTCTGCTACCATTTTATAATTTATCAGCCTGAGTTTGAATCTGCTCTTATATGGGCTTAAGTCTGAGTTTGAGTCCATTTAATCTGAGCATGGTCAGATTCATCTGTGAAAGGGACCAATCTATTTGAGCCTGGGCCCCAAAAGTCTACATGCCGAACCCAAACCTAGGGGTGTTCAGACTCTTAGACTCAGATTCAGACTCATACTCAGACTCAGACTCAGAGATATGCTTAATGCTGGCTGCTATTGAAAGGAGCTTATTGATTTGTGACACCAGTGTACTTGTTGATTATTTACAGATGCTCATCCATGCACATAAGTACACCATCACTGAACTCTGCCACAAAGTAGCACTTCATGCTCCCTTGTGGTTTAGTCCTTTGCACAAAACTTAAACCTTTGTGCATTCTGCTTTTGCTCTTCAGTGCTTACCTCTGCTGATTTCATGACAGGACTGTGTATGGCTCGGTTGTGCTGTTGTAAATCTTAGTACAAGCAGCCAGGCATATGAAAAGCTATGAGTGTTGAAATGACCAAGTAGTAAGCAGTCATTTGCCTGCAGTCCCAAAAAAGATCCAGGATCCAATAACCATAGAGCTTAATGGGATCCTGGATCCACCCTTGGAAATCAGGTGCATGTCTAAATATTGCATAAGGCTGCCCTGTGAGGCACATAGGTTTGTGGGATTATTGTAAATATAGGTAAATGATGTATGCTCTGACCATTTTCCTGCCTATTACATTAATTGTTCACCAGTTGTGCCACTCCCCTCTTTTCTTTGACATGATTGTGACAAAATTGCATTTTATTCTTTAAAAAGAGCAATGGCAAAGTAATATGCCTATGGCAAAGTAATATATCAGGATGGCAAAGTAATATGCCTGAAGTCTGATGAAATCCAATTTGGGGGTAGGATAGGTTCTAAGCTGCTTGCCACACTGCTTGGGGGCAAGTTTCAAGTTCCTCATAAGCATTTTTAATGTGCACAACGGGGTGCGCGGCCTGAATTATGTCCGTGAGTTTTGTATTGAATTAATTCGTCATTGGTATACTTTGTGTGCTTGGATGTTATTTTTCCAGTTGGGTGCCAATAACTTGTGCCCCCTCTTTTGTCTTATTGTGCAGTAAACCAGGTCTATGATGGTTGGAGATACAAAGCAGCCAATGGTTACGCACGTAACGCGGATGAGGAAGGATCGATTTGACAGTCTCAAATGGTCACCTTTTTGCTACTGCCATCAAAGAATGAATAAGACCAATGAAGCGCCCCATTGTAAATCTTATGTAATGCTATCATATGAGCGCACTGCGCCTCAGTCAGGAAAGCCTGCAGTAAAATCCGAAAAACGAAACATTTTCGTAAAGATACCTGCCATCTGTCCACCTCCGACAGCGGTCAACAGCCAGACGTCGCTGGTGCTGTCGCTGCTGCTAGCAGTGGGCCTGTTCGCCGGCCTGCAGCTGCTGAAGCCACAGCTGTCCGCCTCGCCGTCGCTGACAGTGGCCGCCGGCGCAGCCAGCTCGCTGCTATTTCTCTTCATGCTGACGGCTGTAGGCAATCTGGAAGCAGCCCTCTTCGGCAAGGGCTTCCAGACGAAGCTGCTGGAGGTGCTGCTCTGTCTGGCCATCGCGTGCACGGCGGCAGGCATGATCCACAGGGTCTGCACCACAGTCTGGTGAGGACGGCGGCGCGGCAGAGACGCCGGCGGTGGGTGGAAGGGTGGTCGAGTAGGTGGGCGGGAATGTTGGGGGGAGGGCTTCAACTCCTCTGATCTGCAGAATGGGAGTGCGCGGGGGGATATCGTGGTGAACTGGTAGTGGTTTGCAGGGAACCGTTGGAGCGCAGTCACGCTCGGATCATGTGGTACGCCTGATTTCTGCTTCTGTAGTACGCACACTGCACTAAGTGTGAATTAACCTCAGTGTACATCTCAAGCCGTCCCAGTAGCTCAGTTGGTGAGTGCGCCTGCCTTCCGGCACACCCAACCGTGGCGGGTAGGGTCATAAAATAGAATGTAATTCGTGGAATGTTCTCGTACAAGGCACTGAGGCCCATCTGAGCTTGGGTGTACACTTCTACAGATTACGTATTGTTGATCATCAATTACACTTCTACACACAGGCACACGCTGCACATTTATCATAGATACTACACTCACACATACATTGATACAACATTACAACAAAATCTGCTTGCCACCCCCTACCTAGCACACTCAGGTTATCCACTAACACACAGGTGCAACGGCAGTAGTGCATTGTAGCGCATGGTGATGGATGAGATGCTTTGAAGACGATGATGAACCATAAGATACAAGTTGCTTTATTTTGGTTCGAGTCGCTATGTGCGCTCCCTGTTTGCTCCTGGACACGGTGGCCTGCGGCTGGTGGCATTGGCCTCGCTTAGGTCAGGTGACGTTTGAGGGTAGGACGGCCTTGCCGAGCATTTTGACACGTTGAGCTTTCGTTGCCAAATTCGGTCGTGCGCTTGGAATTTCACACAATAAGCACTGTTGTGTGACGGCATTGATCCTAGAAATTCATCCAATCGATAGTTTTGGCCTAAGTCGAAAAGCATGAAAAAGTTATGGGCATTATCCTAGGGCCCCGCATTTTCGGTAGCTTCGAAGCATCGCTGTTCCAGTCAGCCTTTGGACCTGGGTAAAAACGGTTGTCAGGTGTTGTTTTTACTTGAAAACACATGGACGCAACATGACCATCGCAGTCGACGCGCCCCAAGACACCAACAAACAACAATAGTTAATTCCCACATGTGTTGTGTGGAAGTCAACGGTCTGCAACTCCGCATTTAGACAGAGTTGCAGCATACTCTGCATTTAGACACAGCACACAGATTATACAAGCGAACCTGGATATCCTGTATCGAGTGGGAAATTCGAGTAAGCCGACATCCCGTTTGTCGGGTGTGATATGGTACGGGCTTTAGTGGTCCCCTTCTTCAAAGGTGTAGGTCCGATAGGAGTGAATTTTGCTTGGACTGCATCTTCAAAATATAGGCGGTGCGTATGATGTTCACTTCACGCGCGGTGATTACGCTGTACTTATGGTGAGTGTCTGCCTTCATCATCCACGATCATACGGAGCATTAATTAAGAGAAGCTACATCGCTGAGTCGGATGGGATCAGAGGATTTTGGCTCAGAACTGTCTTCGCTGTCATTTGCTAGCCGTTTGTAACACCACAGGCTCTGCCTAAGAAGCATTCGCCGTTGCTCAGGAACCTTTCGCGGCGCGTCCACCGCACGGCATGGCAGGAGCCGTCCCTGGCACTGCTCGCACGTCAGTTGGTGCTGGCCCCTGCAGCGGTGTCAGCTGACTGCCGTCTTCCCGGCACCACTCCCGGCAGCGGCGGCGGCTGACCCCCGTACCCCGGCACGACTCCCCGCAGCGGTGGTGGCTGACCCCCGTCCCCCGGCACCACTTCCCGCAACGGAGGTGGCTGACCCCCGTCCCCCGGCACCACTCCCCGCAGCGGCGGCGACTGACCCCCGTACCCCGGCACCACTTCCCGCAGCGGCGGTGGCTGACCCCCGTACCCCGGCACCACTCCCCGCAGCGGCGGTGGCTGACCCCCGTCCCCCGGCACCACTCTCCGCAGCGGCGGCAGCTGACGTCTGTCTCTCAGCACCACTTCCCGCAGCGGCGTCAGCTGACGCCCGTCTCCCGGCACCACTCCCCGCAGCGGCGGCAACTGACGCCCGTCTCCTTGTTTCAGTCTCATCTCGTCCCTGGCCATCCTGTACTACATGAACCGGCTGTCCCAGGCCGCGTATGCCGCGCCGGCCGTGGTGCAGGTGGCGCCATCTAAGAAGCGGCGATGAAACTGTACCTCGTCGGCCGTGGCGCAGGTGGCGTCATGTAAAGGATGGCGATGGCACCGCGCCTCGGGCTTGGGATGCACAAAGGGTTTGCTGCAGTTAACGCCGGGGCGGGGGGGGGGGAGGGGCAATGAGCGGAGAGCACTGCGATAGTGCTGTCTGCTCAAGGTTTTGTAAAGGTTACCCGAAAGCGCTCATACTGGAGAGAATAAGGTGTGATGACAGCTTGTTTGCCTGACAGTGTGTTGTCTGCTGGTATTGGGCTTTGCGCTAAATTCACGTTGCTTGGGGGTTAATGCTCTTTGTTTTATGTCCGAAATGGCCATGGTCCGTGATCCTAATATGTCGATGCTGTTTGGTTTACGTGGAAGTGTGGCGCGCGCGTGTGCTCACTTAATAGCTGAGTTCAAGACACGAGCCTTTCACTTGTTTTCCACGCGTGACGTATGTGAGCTGCAATACCCCACAAAGGCAAAATACACATTCATTCCAAAGGCATTGTTTCGCATCGGGCGAAAGCAGGCCGGCAGATCGGTGGCACGCGTACAGTGCACGTCATCACTGGCGTAGAGGGCGGCTAATGGCAGTCAAGCCCCCTTCTCTCTGCTTCTGTTTCCGTTTCGATGCATCTACATGGGCTCTAGTTAAAGGATGCGCATCGAGGAGTCATCATGACTAATCGTTGTCTAGCTTTCAGTATGGACCGTTCTGTCAGCACTATCCACACCTTACGTTCTGCGATGGCGCAGGGTGTGATGGCATGCCCGCAGGGAGCGGGATATGAACTCACGACTCTGTTTCCACATCCTGGGTGGCGCGCTCTCGATCCCACGCTGTCTTCAAGTTCAGCATCGCCGGTGCCCCATGATGAGTGCCCTGGGTTGAAGGGTGCCGCGCCTGCCCAACTCACAGGGGGCAGCTGGCCGTCATCCACGCGTCATGGGGCCATGGGGGGGGGGGGGGGGTGGGACCGCGGCCTGTTGGAGGCCATGTCGTTTCGCCCGGTACATCGTTCGGCCGTGCGCAGTCTACTTCGGCGAGGTTTCAAGTCGCGTTGGCTGTTGTGTGATATCTGCGATTGTTGATGGCTGCCGAATATCTATGACTCGGTTCCGTGTCGTTTCACGGATCAGCGAGGTCAGAAGTATGGGTCATTCGGATCATTTGGTGCATTTGTTGCATAATTTTTATCCATAGTGTTTGTGGATTACTCATTATTTTTCATACAGATGCATGGCAATGCTTTCGGTCTATTCAACATCGTATTCCTTAACTACGATGTGTGCGTACCAACTGGTTCAGAAATGCAAGCACAGGAAAGCCGTTCTGTATTTTACACATTCGTCATGCCACTGAATGGTATGATGATCACTGCAATCAGATATTCCAGCAAGCACATTCACCGAAGCACAGCAATACAACGGAATTCGCCACAACTTATCCATCACTGTCGGCCGACTCATCGCGGAGACCCTGGTTTTCGTAATATGTCTCCTTGTACATCATTACGCGACGTGGTCGCACCCGACTGACGACTGGAAACCAATTAGTAGGTTTTATTCCTGCCGGACGACATCTGAACATCGTTGAACGCTAGCCCTCAGGCGCCCATGACAGTGCCGAGGGCTTAAGCACAAATATAGATTATAACGCCCCGCCTTCAAATGCATGTCAGATGCCACCAGCATCCAAACGCGCAGTTGCTGACACGTAGTCGTGTAACATGTCAACACACGGCCAGGAAGCATGTGTAAAACACGACCCGCAATTCTGTCTGAAGCGCGACAGCGATACATCTGCAAGTGGCGGCTCTTAGTAAAGCCCTTGCACAGCGGCGGTCAGCGCCCCCCCCCCCCCCGCGCCCATTCACAGCTCGGCATCGGCGTCTTCCTGGATGGCGTCGAAGCCGTGGTTGACGGTGCCCCCGTTGGTGTCGGTGTTCGGCGTTCTCTGACGGTCGGTACCGACCGCGGTGCCGGGCCAATGAGGCTCCGGTACATCGTCACTGCAGGGGAGGAGTGTCAGGGTCAGAGAGACGGACGCCCCCGGCCGCCGGCACCGGCTGCGGCGCCGAGCCGATACGGCTCCGGTACATCGTCACTGCAGGGGAGGAGTGTCAGGGTCAGAGAGACGGACGCCCCCGGCCGCCGGTACTGGCTGCGGCGCCGAGCCGATACGGCTCCGGTACATGGTCACTGCAGGGGAGGAGCGTCAGGGTCAGAGAGACGGACGCCCCCGGCCGCCGGCACCGGCTGCGGCGCCGAGCCGATACACCGTCACTGCAGGAGACGGGTGTCAGGGTCGGAGAGGCGGACACCCCTGGTAGCCGGCGCCAGTCGCAGCTCCGCGACATCGTCACTGCAGGGGAGGAGTGCCAGGGTCAGAGAGACGGACACTCCTGGTAGCCGGCGCCAGTCGCAGTTCCGTAACATCGTCACTGCAGGGGAGGAGTGTCAGGGTCAGAGAGGCGGACACTCCTGGTAGCCGGCGCCAGTCGCAGCTCCGTAACATCGTCACTGCAGGGGAGGAGTGTCAGGGTCAGAGAGGCGGACGCCCCTGGCCGCAGGTACCGGCTGCGGCGCCGAGCCAATGAGGCTCCGGTACATCGTCACTGCGGGGAGCGGTGTCAGGGTCAGAGAGACAGACGCTCCCTGGCCGCTGGTGTCAGTTGCAGCTCCGTAACGCCGTCACTGCGGGGAGGAGTGTCAGGGTCGGAGAGTCTCTGTACGCGCTCTCTTCCGTGACGTCATGCTCCTGGCTATGCATTATCTATCATGCAGTCAGCGTTATTCAGATTGGGATAACGTCCTGTCTCGTGAGTTCGTATGCCGGGATTAGCCGACCTTGCGTCTACCACAAGGTGCTTGTCAAAAACGAATGTACTAAACAACCATTGGGATATATCATGAATATACTCCACATTTCCAGCAGCCACTATGGCCGTGAGTCTGCTAGTGACCATGATAGCTAGTAGAAGCGTCAGGTATGTACGTTATCTAGCTCAACGAGTGCCTGATATCCTTGTTCAACCATTTCCTCTTCGTATACATTGGCTAGTTTTTCTCAGCACGAGAACTCATAACGTTTAAAACGAGAACTTACGTCTTTCTTGGTCGGAAACGATCATTACATAAAGCTAATCGGATGAGCAGCATGATGCTGTATACAGAAAAATATAAGATCACCTTTTTCGGGACTTTTCCACATATCATCAGAATAAGATTTTTCTTATTGTTTCCCTGCGAACTTTCTTGCGTGCATCGGGCACGACATTCTGCCCTCGAGATGCCCCATTTCTCTTCCAATACATTTTCATGGACTACTTCCCTGGCTGACACGTGAGTCGGTGAAATGGTTTGTTAAGTGAAATGTGAATACAGATCGCTTTGCACCATCTGTCATGCACGGTGGCGAGTGCCCCGGGACAAAGCCGGCCGAGGCACGTGCGTAACTGGACAAGCGTGCATCATTTTGTGGGAACGAATCGCGGTCCATCAGTGCAGAGAGTATTCACCACATGAACTCCGGTGAGGCAAAGACAACGACGAATGGATGTCACCTGCACTATGTAAAGATTGAGAACCAGTAGCGAAGTGGTTAAACTGCAGCACCGACAACAATAGCAGCACGTAAATGCAGTTCGAAGGCTTTCGAGATACTTTAAAAATGAAAAATGTAATACGGGCACACCAACACGTCGGCCCGAGGTCAGCACAACGGCCAGCACCGCTGAACCTGGCTGAAGCCCACGCCTGCCGGTCCGTACCTCACGTCCGGGGATCCGTACCTTGTCTCCCGAGCTCGGTGACCTGTCTCCCGAGCAGCTCGGTGACTTATCCCCCGAGCTTGGTGACCTATTTCCTGAGCCCGGTGACCTGTCTTTCGCGCTCGATGGCCTGTCTTTCGAGCTCGGCGACCTGTATCCCGAGCTCGGTGACCTGTATCCCGAGCCCGGTGACCTGTGTCCCGAGCTCAGTGACCTGTCTTTCGAGCTCGGTGACTTGTATCCCCAACTCGGTCGCCTATGACAAGAGGCCACCACGACCCACCTGCCCAGCGTGCCCGCCTCGTGGAGCGTGTCGGGTAGCTTGAGGTACCGCGTCTCCGGCAGAGAGAGCGGAAGACCACCACACACCATCACCAGCACGGCCAGCACGATCTCAGGCAGGTGGGTGTAGTGATGCGCCTGTAACAACACGGAAAGCTGGGTTGCCCTGTCTGAAATGACCAGTAAAGCTGGACCACTCCTCCTAAAACGGAATGTAAGAGTGTCTTACGTGGAATAGCCCCATGTATGGAATGTCCTCTGATAGTGAGAAGTTTTCAACGTTTCGATACATTGCATGTCATTATCAGGACGAGCGCAATGCTGCAAAGTTATCTAGTATCTAAATATCCTATCTTTCGTTGTAACTTTGCGCCATTGTACTCGTCCTGGTAATAAAACGTAATGTATCGAAGCGTTGACAAGTACATGAGTGGTAGCGACTGCTATCCTTGCGATAAAGTTCTTACTACATCTTGCATGGAATAGTTACAAAGCTTAATCTGTAATAACATTGAACTTAACTCAAACATGGATCGAAATGATAACTTCAAATTCAAATTGAGTTGAAGCCATAAATTCAATTACAATTTCAGTCCTTCCTTACAGCCGTCAACCTCGCCCAATCGCATGTCGGTTTGAGTCCATCCCACCATTCGTTTCCCGCCCATATACTGACCAACCGCGCCACAAACGGCGCGAACACGGCGCCGAATTTGGAGCAGGCAGAGCAAGAGCCGAGAGCAGTGTTGCGCAGGCCCGTGGGGAACACCTCAGCCGAGTACACGAACACCAGACCGAATGAGGAGCTGATGCAGAGCCGGGCCAGCATGGTGAACAGCAACAGCGGCCAGTCTCGCTGGTACTCCCCTGAAGGAGATGGGACAGAGGTAGAGGCGGGCCGGCATGGTGTACAGCAACAGCGGCCAGCCCCGCCGGAGTTCTCTGGAAATGACCGAGACAAACGTGAAGGGAAGCCGGCAGCGGCAGCGAACGTTGTTGGTGCGCCTGCAATGGGAGATGGGGCGGGAGTGGACGCGGGCCAGCAGCACCACCCAGCCTCGTCGGAGCGCTGCTGAAAGAGACAGCCGGCGGAGCAGGGGTAGGGTTATCGTGACACGGAGCCACGTCTGAACTTCATAAATATGGTCAGACGTCCCTAGACTCGCTCGCTTCGTTTCGCCCACACGCTGCAGATCACAACCCTCCCCCCCCCCCGGACTTTTGCTCTACCCTTAGCGAGCAGCGAGCGGCGAGGCCTTGTACCTCGGCGAGGCGCGTGACGCGCTTACTGCCGCAGCCAGTGGTAAATGTCAAACCCGTCTGAGGCTCGTCTCCGCTGTCATCTGCGAGGCCGCATGTCGCGCGTAACTGACAAGACAATGCTCTTGTAAACTAAACAATGTATGGAACCCATCCACGGCACGCTGAGGCCAGACGATGACTTAAGACCATAACAGCAGACGATGACTTAAGACAAAAATAGCACACACTATCCTCTAGAGTTTGGCAATGGAGGAAAGGGTCTCTTAAGTTGGCCCCCTGTCCCCTGCAACCGACTGCAACTGGAACTCACTGTCCGTGACAATCATCTCACGGTAGCTCCAACAATGGTATCATCCAACAATGGTATCATCCAACAATGCGGCGGCATCCCGTACAAACGAGCGCAAGCCACAGCGAGCGTAGGTTTTCTCCGTTCATTGCCATCCAACTTTGTTGTTCTTAACCTAATGGCAGTCTCTTGTAGCGTTTTGTCATTGCAAAGGTTAACTCGATCGCAGCCAACAGTGAGTGGAGATTTACTGGTGACGTTCTCCACCGCAGGTATTTTTTTATAATTCCAGAACAGGTTTTAAAACTTCTCCGTTGCAGATTGAGATGCCTGATCATTGGGCGTCAGGCTGCTAGAGCATTAACAGCTAAGGCCTTGGAAGCAGGCAAGCATGCAGAGGAAATAATCCACTTCACTTCACTTCACTTCGCTTCACTTCACTCGTGGCCGAAAGCAGCATACGCCGCATTGTGTCGCTCCAAGCGATCAAGTGCTGTTCTTTCCAAGCCTTTTGGTGGCATACATGTCCGCAAGAATGTGACATCGAACCGAAGAAGTGAGGATGACATGCCAAACGTGTCCGCCATGGATCACAAGATCCCTCCCGTGATCATCGATGCGAGCGGCACCTTTGAATCGTTACCGCATATGTGTTCACGTCCAAATGAAGTCGCCGTCGCACCAACCATGAGCACATTTCAAAACCTGAGGAATAAACGCTAGTCTTCCCACTGGCATAAAGCCAAGGTGGCAGCTGTGAGCACTGTCGCACCTGGCCCAGGGCATAGTCTGACATGCTGCCCGGGGGATGATCCCCACCAGCGACTGCCAAATCCCCCCCCCCCCGCCCCCAGTAAACCGTGAAATCCACCAGTGGAAACCTTGATCTACCGGCAGCTCACGCCCGACATGAAGTTCGGAAAGGTTCAGGCGGAGATCGGAGTCGTGGTGGACGCATGCGTTCTGTATGGGGCCAAGCATGCTAAGGTGGGAGGCTGCTCTTAAATAAGAAAATAAAACCAAAGCACGAGCGAGAAAACGCTTTGAAACGTAAGACATTTCAGGCTGGTCGGGTCAAACGGACGGACAAGTCCGATTTTGTTTTGTGTACCGAAAAGTAGTATCGTATGTTCTCGATCTTTTTTTACACGTTCACGTCTGCCAGTTGGAAATAAATGACGTAGATGTGTGCCGAAATTTGGGAACGATATAACCAACAGGTGGCACTCATGTTTATGACAGTTATGCTGGATTATTTTCTAGTAGTTTCAGTTTCATGGACAGCTGCGACTGCAGGCAATTGAAAGACCGCGTAAGAAAGCGGCGAATCCAACTAGCGGGTCAGCGCAAAATGTATAATTCGGAACATGACCAGCGTGACGTCACGCAAATGGCATCCATTCGCAAGTGGGATCTGTCCTATTACCCCGGGGTCTGTCGACCTCGGGTCAGACTGCTTACGGCAACGTCGAGTTCTCTGAGGGGTTTTGGAGGCAAACACAGTTTGTCCCTCGGTTCTTTTCATGCAGCGTCGTAATGCTTATGTTAGATTTTGTGGATCTGGGATGTAGATGACCCCTCTTACCACACTCCCTTGACACTTCCCCGTGCAGTTTTCCCAGGGGAGTGTAGGGACGGAGAGGGCAATGAGGTCAGCTTGCTATGTGTCCTTTTTGCTTTCACTGTCCGTGCTGACTCCCCATGTCTATCGTGTGATGCATTGTGGTCCAAATTGTAGTAATGTCCCGTAGGCAATCCTTTCTTATCGCGTAGGTTGTCACGGCCTGTGCAGAGCATGACCCATGCCAGTCTCCGCATACATGTCATTATTCAACACGGATAATTCGCTGGTGTTTGGATATTAATGAACACGCACATACACCCTTAAGTTCCCTTGCACATCTATGCATCAGTGTAAGCCAACGTACTTACGCAATCCTGATTTCTGCGATGGCTCCAAATGTACGGCTTATTTCTACTCGTTACAAGCAAGGAAAGGAGAAAAACTAAACAAGTTTACTGAAACCGAGTTCAGCGCGCCGTTGGCATGCAAAATGTCTTGTTTATTGTAAAATGACATCGCATGTTCTCGATTTTATTCTCACGTGCGCACTTGAAATTTTCAACTGTAAATATTAGGTCACGAATTTATCAACGAATGCCATAAATTTAGTCAAGAGAGACACGACCCCACGAGGCTTCCATATGCTTACTCCACTGTCTCCGCACAGTGGCTGATACTTGCCTCTAGCAGTTCATGAGGCAAAAGTCATGCCTCCGCTCCCGAGCCCGCCCAGGCAAAAACGAACAAGTTAGCTATCACCTGCTCAAGTCGTGTACTGAATGGCCACAAAACACCTTTGGAGCCCATTCAGAATCATACATTGTGGACTAGGGATACTGGGACGCATTGAAAACAAAACGAGCCCAACTTTTTAAAATACGACATGCGAATGAAGCCTTGTAAAGCTCAAACCACGCCTTGTGCTGGGTGACTGGTTATCACCGCGCCTTCTATTGCATGCCGGAATGGCGATCCCATCGCGTTGTTTTTCGCTCAGCCGTTGTATTTCTGACTATCTTACCACTGCCGTAATGCCTCGATACCGCTCAGTTCCAGACGGGTCCACAATTCACAGTTTTTCGAGAACTTACTTCTGCGACATGTGCGATGGCGTCAAGTATCGCTGAATAAGAAACCTTAACATTCAATCCCCGCGACCGTTTTCGATCTGTGATCTGCATTTTCTGCACTGGCGTTGTTTGCGTAAATCGGCGCCTTCTTTCTGATGGGGGCGCCAAGATTCATCGTTATTTACGCAACGAGTGGAATTTCTTTTCGCAATTTTTTCGTGCAGAGTCGTCAGCGCGCACGTGCACCCCTCACGCACTTACATGTGTGCTGTGAAAATTGTGAAAACTGAAAAATTGAAAACTGAAAAGCATAAGGTCAACAAGCCAAAGAAGACAAAAAGACAGACAGACACACATTTGTGTACATAGCGTATTATGTGATCTCCTCATTGGAACACAAAGTCAATACAGAAATGCCTTACGCCTCTATATTGTGGCTGACCTCATTCTGCGGTACGCGGCCTAAATCAGATTCTCACCAAGTTCGTTTGGTTCTAGCCAAAAACAACTGGAAAATGGAAGTTGTATGCGACTGTCGGCATGACAGGAAGGTCCGCAAAATACGCAGATTTACCCAGAATTCGACTGGCGAAATCCCCCCCCCCCCAGTGATTCTCCCTAACCCACCCAGTGGTAGCCTTAAAACAGGCCTTGATCTGGCTGTGCACTTCCATCCAAAGTATAAGACAAATCCACATTCCCAAGCGATTTACCTGGCGTCTTTTTGCCCGGCTTACCTCTGCTGAAGCCGATAGTGGCCAGTAGGCACACGCCGCTCAGCTGCATGAAAGCGAAGATTGCCCAGCGTCTGCCGAGCCAGAGGCAGACTCCGATGCCGAGCAGGTAGCCCGCGAGCTCCACCGCGCCGCCCGCCACCGCGTTCAGGAACACGTCGCCGTCCAAGTCGTCGAAGGAGAAGAGCAAGCCGTAGTAGGCGAGCCCGTTGGCCAGCCAGATGGCCCAGACGCGGAGTGTGTGCCAGCGCAGCTGGCGGTGGCGCAGAAGCTCTTTCACGTGCACGTGCGTCCGTGCCTCGTGCTACGGGAGGGAAGAGGGGGGGGGGGGGCAGGGGTGAGCCGAAGCGTCCGTACAGCGCCAGCAGGGGTGTCACTTGTAACGGGTCAGATGGTGAATAATTTTGTTATGAAGGTGTCAGATGGTGAGGGGCATCGTTTGGGACCAGCATGGACCAATGACGGGTTTCACTCGGATATGTTGCGGAATGTTGAGGGTGTCGTTCGAAGGGTGCTAGATGTTAAGAGGTGTCATACCGAACGGTGGGGGTGTAGTCTGGAGGTTGTTGGGCGGCCAGGGTGTCGTTTGACGCCTGCCTGGTGTCGTTTGGGAGCGCCAGCTAAGTGTTGGTTGGGAGTGAAAGGTGGCACTGGGATAATTCACTCCATCCGACAGTCCAGCTGCTTCCCAAATGATATGTACGCAAAATTGTGTACCCTAGCACGTGGTATATAAGCACGTGCAGCACGTGAGGACGTCACTCATCAGCATATGGCACATGCCAGCTGGCATGGGCGTACACTCGTGCGGTCAAGGTTACGTTCTTAGGTAGCAGCCGGTCGCGTTTCTCATCGCTCACTGAGTCCGACACCACCTTGCATTCTAAAGCAAATTTATTCATGAGGATATCAAGTTACTACAGACGGACACGTAGGAATATATTTCGGTTGTCGCTTGGCTCACCTGTGGCACCAGCTGCACCGTTTCGTCGTACTCCCTGTCGTTGATTTCAGCGACTGACTCGATGATGGCCTCGGCACTGTCAACCATCCCGGCGGCCAGCAGCCAGCGGGGCGACTCCGACACTGCCCTGCCACACGACGTCACGTGACGAGGTCAGGGAACACGCCGCTCTGCCCGGCGGGGTCACGTGACTGGGTCGGGAGACGCACGGCCGGGCTTTTAAGCTGGGCCGGTATTAAAGCCAGCTTAGTAGCTGCTGATGAGTTACCGGCGCGTAAGGTGAGAAGCTCAGTTGTCTTTACCCAAACCGCCGGCTTTGGCAGCCAGGCCAGGACGAGGTTTGGGTTGGATTAATGCCTGGCTTTTTACAGCAAACTTGGCCTCGGTCTATTATGATATGAAAGCATAGATAACGAGTGTTGTTGACTGTTGTAGTTCATACCCATGCCCAGAAAAGGTTTCCCAGTACAGAGGCACTATATCCCCACGTCAAACAATACCGTACAAGAACGCTCCCTCGCTGTCACTGACCAGTAATAGAGGATGAAGAGAACCAGAGGAACGCTGATGGCTAGCTGCAGATGCTGCCAGTTGGTGATGAGGTACGCGATGCCGGCCAAGCTGATGAAGCCGAAGGCGAAAGGCACCTGAAACAGCAGGCCCAGGACGACCCTCCACTTGGCTCCCACGATCTCCATACCTGCCAACAAAGCCGGAATATCACGTTCAGAGGTCACCACATAGGGGCTGACACGACCACAGCTTTCAGTCGCTGAACCTGGTACGTAACCAGAGCTTTTCTGAAATTCCGAAGGTACACTTAGGCCATTATCAGACTGTCAAACAGCTTGATGCAGGAGTAATTTGTAGTAGTTGGAAACGCAGTGGCGTAGCCAAGTTTTTGTGACCACGCCTCAAACCCATGGTAGTGGTAAAGGTACCGAGGGGCCGACAGAACCTGCGGTGTTCAGCTGTTTGAAACGCTGCCCGGGCTTCTAAAGCATAAGTAAACGAATTCTGAAACATTAAATAGGGACCCGAGCCTAAAAAGCCCTCCGATTTAGACAACAATGCTCTTGTAGCGACGAAAAGACCCCAGGTTGGAAGTACCCCTCGTGACCTGATTGACCCTGATGACCTGATTAGTCCCGCCCGGGTAAAATCCTGGCCACGCAACAGCCATCCCACTTATATAATTACCATTGAATATTACAATCAGACATGAGCCATGACAGCACTCAAAAATTCGGCGCTGGTCCCAGACCGAGTCGGGATGTCTTGCGTGCGAGTCCTGGTCTCGAACCCTGGCACAGTGTGTCGGTGCCGCGCACGGGTCCGAGGCTTTCAGTACCGAGCCCAGACCGGAGTCTGAGTCCTAGTCTCGCGCGCCAGAATCCGGATGCGTATCCATTGGCTTTCCATGGGACTCTTCGTGCGTGCAAAAACAATCAAGGGTTTTGAGGATAAAAATAGCAAGGAATCGTAACTTAACCTGATGCTATCTCTGTATACCTTTTTCCCCATCGTACATGCTTTGGTATCAAAATGTAAACGCATAAACGTAAATGCAAATCAAACTCAGCGATCCGCACAAGAGTTTTACCATGGCTACGTCGCGCCGGTTGATAAAATGTGATCTTGATGAGCTGAGTTGTAACTCAGCTGCGTCCAGCCCGAAGCGAATGCTGGTTTCGTTTGTTTGAGAGAAAGTCACGGTCCCGTTTTTCCACAACCATTGGTTGCGAGTCTCGCTCACATTCCTTTAGGCTTGAGACTGCGTCCGAGTCCATGTTAACTGGTCTTCTAGCCGGCCAGTCTGGATCAGCGCTCGATCCACTCAGTCCGAAAATCTATCAGTCCGGGATGTACTCTGCGTCCGGGTGGCCCCAATCTTGTACCCTGATATTGATTGTTGCTGGCGCGGGGTCATTTGGAGGCCACTCACAGAAGACGAAGTTGGTGATGTACACAGCCTGGACAGCAAGGGCCAGGATGAAGCGCAGCACGATGTACAGCATGATGCTGTTGGAGAAGGTGACGGCCACTGCCGAGATGAGCGTCAGCCCCAGAAGGCAGAGGATGGCTGGGCGACGACCAAACCTGCCCGGCAAACGATAGAAGCCTCATAAAAACAGTGCGGGAAGGGCGGAAGTCAGAAACGTAATCTTCAGGGCCTTGGATTTGTTCGCATAATTCACTTTACTGACGTTTTTGGTGGCGCTTGTAACTTTTGTCGATGCTCTGAAAGTCACTGGGCAACTGCCTTCACAGAAACAAAAAGAGGCACGTACGCCAAGCACGAAGGCAATCAGTGCCGAACCTGTGCGAATCCTTGCAAGACATGTGGGCGCCCGGGGATCGTGGAACATTCTTGGATTTTATCGCGAGCCGCAGCGCGGAGGCATGTGACCCTAACCAGTCGGCCACAGCGCTCCTCCAGCTTACAGCGCGTGCCATCATCGCCGTGGGTGACACTGTCATCCCCGTCGCTGTCAATACAAAGCGCGCGCGACAAGACCCGGTCAGAGGATGCCCTCGCATGACCCGCGATTCCCCGCTCATCGGCAATTTGCCTGGCTGTAGTGTAACTACGCGCTGCTGGCCGGCCACAGGCGGCCACCGGTCGGCGCTGGACCAGCGCAGAGCACATGCGGCAACGCTTGAGGGAACGAGAGGGAGGGAGGGCTGTGCGCGTGTGGGCCAACGTCACGGCCAGCATCGCCGAGGAGTGCAATATCGCGCGGCTGGCGACAGCCTGCATACTTCGGCGGGCGTTTTCCCGTAATCCTCGCAATGAGCTCGCTTTTGATATGTTGGGCCAATGGTTAGCCGTTTGAATGGTGCGCGAGCTGCACGTAGTTCCCTTGACGAAGAGCGGAGCCATTTCGACGTCCATTTAGTAAATTAGTTCACGGATTAGTAACAAAATAGCTTTGTCGCTTTTCTAATTTGCTAAGAAAAGTTCGTAAAGTGATTTCAGCTAACCTAATCAAACCTAACGTGGTCATTTAACATGGTCGTGAGCAATCCCGGGTCGATATTCCTGAACTTCTACTATAATCATGAGGAAGCCAAACATCCTCATGTCTTTCTTGGGACTGAATAACACCTAGTGATGGCCGGAGAGAAGCCGAAAATTGTAAAGCATCAGCACAGCAGACGACGGCGATAGGCTGCATAACAATTCCATCCGAGATAATATTTGTTATATTCTACCAAAGTTGGATTTCTTATATTCCACCAGAGTACAGGCATTATAGGGGGCTCGAAACAGTTCGGGGTTTTTGTCGGTTGACCACACGCAAAATTTGTGTGCGAGGTGATTTTTCTGAGCGTGCAGCTGCTACTTCTGATGTTATGTATGTCCATTATCGGTTAGATTGCCGAGTATAAGATATTTAAGACATGTAACTTCCTTTGTGAAATTTCTATTCAAGTGGGACTTGAGTAGCAGAGCATTTTGTAGATTGTCAGACATAATTCATATAGCTGTGGTTACGTCTGGATTATATCAAATAGAACCAGAATCGATGTACGTCTCACATACTTTAAATAGCTTCTGAAGACCAGCAGCAGATGGGAACAACAGACCAAGATCTCTGCGCACAGCGGACGATACAGCAGCCGGTCCCCACGATAACAGCCGATTTAAATATCATTGACAGATTAGCTTAAATCATCAAGGTATACATTGAACAAGCGCGGAGACACATCAAAACCTTGCTTAACTCCGTTGGATATTTTAAACATGATTGACAGCACGCCGCCCCACCTAATAAGCAGCGACGGATTCAAACACGAATGGATCTGCACGCACGAAATGCGGTTCAAGCAACACGTGTTACAAATTTGGTCTAGCTTCCTCCGTTGTACGTGTTTCAAAAGGCAAGTTCTCATAATCCTGCTTAATGCCTTGCTGGCAACCGTAGAAAGTGAAAAGTGATGTGAATGGTATAGCCTTTCAGGTCGGCAGCTTATTAATTAAACTTGATTGATTTAAGGAGGTTAATTGATTTAGTGTTTGTCTACCAAATGACGCTTGAGACAGTGCTCGAACATTGAGTGCGTGGGTCTGGCCCTAGTTCTAGCGTCCGGAGACAGTGCTCGAACATTGGGCTCGAACATTGAGTGTGTGGGTCTGGCCTTAGTTCTGGAGTCCGGCCAGGCCTGGTAATTTCAGTCGGCGACATCGATGAGTTTCAGTTACGTATATAAAACAAAAGATGCGATCGCAGGGCGATAGTCTATACATTCCAGTGGCAAAATTTGCATTGCAAAAAAAACGTCAATATCTTGGGTGACTATTGGTCACCGTGAAATGGACTTCACGTCTAGACAGTCTTCAAACTCTCTCAATATATGTTTATGTCGCTGCATTCTCTATCGTGACCGCATTCGAAAAGGTTAGCATAAGTTCAGCTACTGGCACAGCCGTGATTTGGACAGTGTTGGGATCGCGCACTAACTTGAAGGTTGTACTTTCGCCCACGGTGTGTATTCGGTTTCACTTATTTGTCTGTTTCTGGTCGCCGAGGTCTAACAGTAACATTAAGAAAATCCCCGGACGGGCCGTCACGTTCTTGCACCCGCGTGTGACCCAGACCCAGGAATGCAGTCCCGCATTCCGCTGGAGGGCTCCAGCCCAGCTTCCACAGCCTTGCCGCCAGCCCCCCTCCCCCAACTTCGATAGGAAAGTGGCTTAAATCCATGGAGAAATTCGAGTTAGCGTGAGACTGGTGATTGTTGACTTCCACGTTGTTACCCGCCTAGCTCACGTTACAAGACACTCAGCCGGTGTGATCCGTGGCAGACACCGACACCCCATTTTTGCTGATATTGTTGCCTGTCCTCGCCATCGTCCAAAGAGTTGTCTCACGACCATTCTGGCGACACTCCCACGCCCTGTCGCTGGAAGCCTAGCCTGGCTCCGCTCCGTGTGATTCGCAACTGCTTCAAGGTCAGTCGTGTCTCCTGCTGTGTTGATGGGATGTTGAGAACGATGTTTGGTGGAAATGGTGTTATTGCAGGAATAGCTCTCATGATCAGGCAGCCTGTTTGCAAAGACTTGAAATTTATGCGGCACAAAGTTCAGGGAATGTACCCCCCGCTGTTCAAAGCTGCATGAGCTGTGTTCAGTGGTTTCAAAGATCGTGCTAACGAGCAGCAGAGCTCGACCATGATATGCTGACTCATGGCTTCTTCTGTCTTGACATGCTCACCTCATCCCAACTGTTACAATAGGCTTTTTAGGGGGAGGGGATATGCAAGTGATTAATCTAAGCACGGGCCAAGGATGAAGTGATATCCCCTAGCAGTTGGTTACATGAGGACCAGTGTTACGTGCAACTCCTTTTCCATGATGAGTCCGTCGTAGGACATCAGAATTTACATTTCTTAGATTAGCCTTCGCTCCTCATTTTACCGTAACGACGGTGGATTTTCCAATGTTCTGGTAGTTGATTACTTGCCTCGGGTACCCATTAAATACAGTCAGGTACCAATCGATTGTACGCTATTTTGACAGCCTCGAACGTCGGCACGTCATCTTCCAATCAGGTGCGAGCGATGTGTTGCAACTGACAACTGAGCATTGAAGCAGTTGCCCGCTCAGGATGGGCTCATGACAAACGTTCAAAAAAAGATTGATGGGCTAGCTATGCTTAATAAATATTTGCACCTGAAATCGTGAACACTTAAAAGTGTTCAAAGTCCTTGCCTAGCAGCTAAAAGTTTACTATACAGTCATCTGCCGGATTCTTTTCTCTTTCGAGGGACATTGCACTTCAAGCTTGCTACATCCCTTGTCTGCTGTCTAATTAGTGGGGTACTTTTGTATAAGGAACCGTATCTCCTCATCTTAACGACATCAGGTAAGAAGACGACTGCTCGCCATGTCATCTGCGCATCACATCTTGCTGCCAACGCACTGAGAGTTCGAGCTTAACTTTGTCGAAGCCCTAAAAATGCGGTGCAGGTGATAGGCTGAGCAGCGTGAGCCGAACGAATTTTTGCGATGCAGGAGATGACGTGTTCCGCAGGCTGAGTACGGAGTTCTCGTGTGGCAATAATCTACCTTCAGTTTACCGGGAGTACTGGGTAAACAACATTAATCATGAATCGGCACTTTTAAAAGCGACGTTATAAAGCTGCGCTCATGATCACGATTAAACAACGTCAAGTAAAAAGAAACACAGGTATTGTCACAAGCTGAAAACAGCGTGAAGACAATGTCTCAAAATAACCAATTTAATGAGCTCCCACGTCCTGTCACCCAATGCGTGGTTTTACGCTAAGGGATGTTGCAAGCGCATTTCTGTTCTTCAGATATGTAAATCCGCACGGTGTGAAAGAGCGTCAAAATTTAACAGATGATGCATTGTACACACCTGCGTATACATACAAATTTAAATATATCTATACATTTATACATTTTTTATATACATCAGAGCATTTATATATATATATATATATATATATATATATATATATATATGTTCATGCATATGACATCATCTGGTGGTCCGAGATCCTGATCGCTTCTGATCTACAGCCGCCTGACGACTGAAGCCGCCTGGAGCTGACGGGAGTTCACTGATCTAAACATTTCTTTTGTGACTGAACGTTCGGGCTTCGACTCCCGTCATAGAACTGCTTCGCTGACTCTTGTATTCATTAAGTGTGGCACGCTAGTTTTTAAAGATTTACTCATAACCTTTTGTATGAGTAGATTTATGGGATCAGAGCTCACTTTAAGCAGTGTTTTTTTTTTGCGTGAGCCCTGGTCCTTACTATCCGCTCGTGGAAGTCTCAGTAAACGGCAGGACAGTACCTGGTGGCAAAAGTTTAAGGTGCCTCAATGCCCTCGGCACGTTCTGACCGATATCCTCAGCACGGTCCGTTCTGGGCTCTGACATCACCTGGCTTTTAGCACGGCCGCTGCTACCGGCCGTAGGGCGTCCCACCGAAGAGCAAACAGCGGACTCCTACAGCGATTCGAACCCATATCGCCACGGGTGGATGAATCAGAAGACAAACACTCTAACCAACTGAGCTATCGGGACGAACTAATTATTTGACATGACACATACTTTTGACAATAAGTGACTGAAGTCTGCGGGTCACGTACCTGTCGGAGACCATGCCGCCGAAGAACACGCCGATCAGCGTGCCGACCAAGTAGGAGCCCGTCACAGGCCCGATGAGGTAGTCGTATTCACAGACGAGGCCAAACTGTGGGAGCGGTCGGCGTTCCGGTCAGCTGGTCAACAGCACAGCTGAGCAGACCAAGCACGAGACCACCAACAAGCAAACGCGATGACCCGGAACGCAGGCGCCTTCCGACCGCAGCTGACTGGACTTGAGAGGAGAAGCAGGCTTTGAAAGCAGGTGTGACACTAGGGCCGCGCAGTAAACGGATGCTCGCCGTCCGCACAGACACCGGCTTATGTTACTGCACGGCCGTCCCGCGTCCATCCATGAAACCAGGCGCCGTGTGCCTGCTCACGGTAAAGCGAGGTCGATGACTAACGTGCTCGCGTATGGTCCACTTGTGGAAGGCGTGGTCGAACTGCCAGCGGTCGGGTATCTTCCGCTGGTGCGGGCACTTGACGGTGGCGTTGGAGAGGGGCGGTGGCGGTCTGTCCGGATCGGGCGGCGCCGTGCTGTAGTTCAAGGCGAACACCCGACACCCGTCCCAGACGGGGTCACCGTGCTGTGTGCAGAGACGACGTCCGAGAGTGAGGGTGCGAGCGCCGGACACGGAGCTGCCAACGGGCGCTCATGCTGCGGTCGAGGCGCAGGATTGCCGCCGCAGGTTCCGTGGCAACCCATCTCATCCCGCTGAGTGGCAGTCACGACTTCGAAGGAGCGGTGCCAATGCCAGAAAATAGGGGGGTGTTAAAGATTGCCGCATGGAGCTTGCTGTTGTCGTTCGAGGGTGTCACTTCGCCCTCCCTCCCAACCCCCACATCACATGTAAGCCTTATGCCGAGATGTTTGATCACAAAGATTCTCCCTACAAAGTGATAGACTTGTTCAAATGTATGCGGAAATTTGCACAAGCGAAAACATGTGATATGAATATTGCGTATGATATGTGCATAAAATATGCGTAATGTCAGTAATTACGTGCAAGCTGCTATGAACATAGTACAGCGGTTTAAACCTTTCGTAGAAAATTTCACATATGCATGAATGGTTGTGATTTGCACAAAAAAGACAACGGTTAACAGCTGCATGATGATGCAGAACATGCATCTGGGCTCGCCCACTCGTTTTGACCAAGCTTGTACTCCACGCACGTTTTATTTCAAGTTAAATTTGTTCAGACAAAAAAAAAAACGCTGATCACGGTCAAATTTATTGCGTGCAAACGCACTGAAGCATTGTGAAACTGCGCTTAAAGTGTCGTGATACTTGCTATCGAAAACTGCACAGAAGTTTCCAGGGGTGATTAGGAGATGTAAGTCAACATGCTAATGACGGGTGTCCGATTTGCTTCAAACCCTCGACCGATTCCTATCGGCACTGAGCACGTCCAGTGACCACTCCCTCCGAGGGTCAGTCAGAGTGTTAACGGGCCAGGCGACACTGCACCGGTCCCCGGGGATGTTAGTTCCAGGGCTGATATTCCAACGGCTGATACTCGTGAGTGTGTACCCGCCTTGCTGCTAACCTCTATACATGGCTCTGATGCGTCCGCATGCCAAACACCGATCGATGCCAGATGGCCGGGCGAAGCCAGGACGAGGATCGGCACGGTGGCGATGAGAGGCAAAACGAATTCAACCATTCTGCTGGTCCTGCCAATTTTTGGCCCTCCGCCTTATGATTCTTCAAAAAATCACACGGAAAAGCACAGACCGCATTCTGAGAAGTGGCACCGGAGCATGTCAACGGCTGATACTCGTGATGTCAGCTCCTTAGCACAGTAAGTACCAGAGCAGCGAAAAACATCCGGCAGGGCCCGGGGAGCACCCATCGTTAGTGTTGTGGACACCCATACGTGCGCACACGTGCGGTGCGCACGTACGTGTGCGCCGCTGCACACGTACGGCGCACACACGGGTGCGGCACACGTGAGGTACGTTCGGCGCACACACCCACCTTGTCTACGGACCGGGGCGTGCTGTAGTGGCGCCACTGGTCCACCGTCCAGTTGGCGAACGCCGCCGGACGTGTGCACCAGAAGTCGGCGTCAGGCGGCGCGTGAAACACCACCACTAGCGTCTGCCACGCCACAGGAATACCTAGAAACCACATCGCCGGCGTCAGTCGTCAACAACAAGACAACGTCAATCGTCAACAACAAAACAACGTCAATCGTCAACCTGCATCAAAAAGGCGCGGTAAAACATCGGGTTGGGAAGTCGCCTCTGCGTGAGGGAACCGCGTGGGAGCACTACACCGAGAGGTGAGGGTCAAGGCCGCACGCATACTGGGATCGGCAGCAGACCGGTGTGAGGGGTGCCGGTAGTGTAGCGGTTAACGCGGATGCGTGAACCACTGCGCGTCTGAGAAACCAGGGGTACGGGGTTCGATTCTCCGCGGTGCCCGCCCTTCCTGCCAGGGTGAGAGGCAGGCGACGCCGTATAGCCTCAGCAGCTGAGTGCGTCGTAAAGCCCTAATGACATGACACACACAGACCGATGTGACGTCGCGCGTGGGGTTAATATCCTTTTGCATCACCGCCATGTCGGGGTGCCGGGCAGCCAGGGCAGTTCCGATGACGAAAAACCGGTCGGCCAGGTGGCCAGCTCTGGCGGGCCCCGTGCTAGAGGCTGCATGCCAGGCAGCGCAGCCGTGCAAAGGCAGAGCGCCATGTGAACTGTAGTAACCACATAAAAAAACACTTAGAGATTTCAAACGAACGATCCGTGGTATGCTGCTGCACGTGTCTTTTTCAGTTGCCATCTTAAAGCTTTTCTGGTTTTTTTTTTGGGGGGGGGGGAGAAATGCTAAATCACACTATCAAGGATGCAGCTCCGAGAGGCTAGGGAGGATTTATTTCGGCCGAGGATGCACAATAAAACACGCTCCTCTTCCTGCCGTTTGGATGATGGGCGAAGGGATGCGGAACAGTCGGAGTCAGGACCGTCCACACCTCTGCGCACTGTTACACAACATGACACACTATGTTTTGCTGGGGCGTGACAAAGCGGACCCGTGTTCAAAACGCTGTCAGATTATGCATGCGATGTCATGGAAAACGCGTGCCACGCGTCGACCAGTGGTGACGCTGCACCAACGTTAGTCTCGCCCACGTCCCGTGTTTGGGTGCTCACTGAAGAGAGACAGCACGATGAAGCTGACTATCTGCCACCTGCCGATGTCGCCGATCTGGTCCAGCAGAACGTCCGTGCGCTGCCGCTTGGTCCCGGCCATGTCGGCACTACCCTGCAACGGCGACACGGGAGTGACGGGTCAGCACGACAGGGCTCAGCCGAGAACGAGCCACGCCGGTGGTGACCTGCGGCGGCACCTCGCGAGAACGAGCAGCACCGGTGGTGACATGCGGCGGCACCTCGCGAGAACGAGCAGCACCGGTGGTGACCTGCGGCGGCACCTCGCGAGAACGAGCAGCACCGGTGGTGACCTGCGGCGGCACCTCGCGAGAACGAGCAGCACCGGTGGTGATCTGGGTGGCACCATATATATATATATATATATATATATATATATATATATATATATCCTTTCTTCTCGCTACAGCAGCCTGTTCGATGAATGATCATTCTAGTATGTATGTACGTGCATGCCATCATGATTGTTACGGGTATTTATGGCATTCCTATTATGACCTTCACTGTATGTGTGCATGAGGTAGTCAGTACGCATGTGCGCGGCATACAAATGTGAAATGACATGCTAATGACATGCATGATGTGCAATGCAGTGCAATGAATGACATGCATGACTGACTCTGACCTATGCTAATCGGATATCCGGGACAGGATTCGTGAAAAGAATCCGTCAAAGACCACGCTAATTACCGAGGAAGACTGCGGGTCATTCATCAAAGTGGCCACCGCGAGAGCTGTCTTTTAAACTTGTACACCGTAGGAGGAATGTAAGCAAAAGGATTGCAGCTAAGAGTGCTCGATCACCAGTGCTCTAACTGCGTATCTCTCAGGTGCTTGTAATGCTTCTGTGGCAGACTGACGGGCGGGCAGCCCCCCCCCCCCCCTCCATTCTCGTGGTCACCTGAGCTAAGCGGACAAACACTGTCAGGCACCTACGTCAGCTGCACAGGACGGTAGAAAAATGGTCAACAGACGTCCGTCTCTGCACGCTCATCTGAGATGAGCCTGGGAAGTGTTTGGCGGGCCACGACGGGTCGAGAAAACTGGTTTAGCACGTATGCGCGCCAGCACCCAAGCCAGCCAGCCCCCCCCCCCCCCCCCCTCTCTCTGATTAGTCGCATGGATCGCTGCAAGACGTTATCAGCAGACGGGACCTGGCGGCTTTTCGTCTCGTTAAAGGTCGCCGTGGACAGATGCATGCGGAGGAGACGGTGATCCTCGGGAGCCGACTCGACGCCGCTGATTTCATCGGTAGTGGATCTACGCAATCCTCTCTGACGGAATGTCCTGCACGGATGGCGCTCGCAAAACTCTTGGCCAAACATGTCCGGCTTGTTGAGAGAATAAATTTAAATTGCACTTCATGCAAGATGTATGGGATGCAGGCCCCAGCAACTCCGCTTACAATAAACCCAGTCTTCTTCCAAACGGACACTGCACATCCTGCATACCGGAGGCTCGCGGATGGAATACGGCCCTTGCCATAGCTGAAGGGATGACGAAAGATAATCCTATAACGCGTGTCGCACCTTGGCCAGTGCTGAGTGCGGCGTCACAGACGAATCCGTCGCTGCGCGTTCCGCAACAGCAGCGAATGCAGACGAGACAAGTCGCGCGCACGGACTGCATGCTGATGCGGGCGAGGCCAAGCCCCTGTCAGGCCGAGGCAGCCCCTGTCAGGCGGCGGCAGCCTCTGTCAGGCGGCGGCAGCCTCCGTCAGGCGGTGGCAGTCTCTGTCAGGCGGCGGTAACCTTTGTGAGGCCGGGGCAGTCTCTGTCAGACCGAGGCAGCCTCTGCCAGGCGGCAGCGGCCTCTGTCAGACCGGGGCAGCCTCTGTCAAGCCTCGTCAGCCTTTGTTAGGCCGCGGTAGTCTCTGTCAGGCCACGGCAGCATCTGTCAGGCGGCAGCAGCCTCTGTCAGACCGGGGCAGCCTCTGTCAGCCCGCGGTAGCCTTTCAGGCCGCGGCAGCTGGTGTCAGCCCGCGGCAGCCTCTATCCGCCTGTTGCAGCCTCTGTCAGCCAGTGGCGGCCTGTCAGGCGGCAGCAGCCCCTGTCGCCCGGACGCGCCCTCCCTGCGCGTCAGCAGGTACACCAGGGAGCTTATTACGCTGGCAGGCTGCTGCACAACAGCACTGCTTCGTAGTGTAGCTGGCAGGGACGGTGCGCCACCGCGCCAGCACTGTCTCGGGGCGTAGCTGGCAGGGACGGTGCGCCACCGTGTCAGCACGGTCTCGCGGTGGGGCTGGCAGGGACGGTGCGCCACCGTGTCATCACTGTCTGGGCTGCCTGCTCACATGAGTGTAGTGACAGAGCACCACTGCGCGCGAGCTCAGTTTGTACTCTGGCCGCCAGGTGTTGTGCGTTGATGATGCCACTGAGCGTACTCCGATTGCTGCTTGTGGTGTTTCAGTGACGTCAAACGCTCTCTTATTTGGGTGTTCACACAAGATGCTATTCTTCACCGGGATGAAGTAAATAAATACCTGTTTGCTAACTACCTGGTCACAATACAAACCAAAGCATCAAAATCATTTCATTAAAAACACATCAGCATGTATTCCTGCATCAATAGAGATGTCCTGATCATTTGATGTCCTTCAACTCAGCTTATCCCCCCCCCCCCCCCACACACACCCTCATGTGCCCACCTGACCATCTGTGATAAGCGCGCCACAGACCAGACCGCAGAGCGGACCGCAAAGAGTAAATTTATCCTCAGCCGAAGGTGAGAGACACATCTAGTGATGCCTAAGCACGCCGTTGCGGTTTTCGGACAGCTGATCATGGCCAGAAATGCGGATACAGGGCTCTCCATACTGAAGGGCAGGGTGCGGCCCAAAGCACCGACAAATACTACTGAATAAACATCTTCTCAGCAGGAAATAGTTCAAAGGCGATCAGCAAACATGAACTCCGAGCGCTCTAAAAAGAGCCCGTAAGCGACTCCTTGTTCCCGGTAAATTGAGTCTTTCTGCAGCACGCGTCCGCCCTTTATATATTACGCGGTTCTCAGAGCAGGTTCTACTCATTTTTACTGCATGTAAGGACTGTGACTCCGAATCTGAGTGGGAGTTCGATGAATCTGAATCTGATTCGGAGTCAAGTCTTCAGATAAGTCCTGCTCTGAACTACTGTCATGATGGATTTACATCGAGTCCGAGTCTCAAAATGGTGGCCCCGTTCTTAAGCCTTGGCATTGCCTAGGGAAGCACGCGACCCCAATAAAGTCGCTATTCGCAGTCTGCGCCAACACCTGTGTTAACATCGCGCCATTTGCTGTACTCCCTGCAGCACCAGTTCCTGACATTACCCCAACTGCTTCGTTCCAGCTCACGTCAGGGGTTTTCGATAGTCTATATCGTGCCAGGACGTGGTTTAATATGCCTCTGTTATATGATTTTTACTCTAGCACGTGTACTCCGCCTTCTACTTAGTTTTCCCTACCATCGGTGCTTTTCCCTGATATGCAAGCGACATCCTGAGATCAAAGTAGATCAGTACAATAGAACGATAGATCACTTAGACTGGACTAATAGATATAACCCAAGTTGATGTCTAGTTTGTATCTCAGCATTTTACGCCATAGAAGCGAGGTTGGTCGGTGTTCCCACCTTGACACTTGGTGGCATCGTTTTCGCAATGGCAAGGGCAATGTCGACACCGAGATGTCATCGTTAGCTATTCTGCTCACGTTGAGCCTTCGTCATCGTTTTTCATCATAAGCGTTATGGTGCCATGATTGTTGCTTGTATTTCCACCTTCCTCATAGTTTCATTCCCTCGCCCACGACCTAAGTGCGCACCATGTAATTGAAGGGCATCATATGGCGATACTATAATGGTGTGTACAGAGATCGAATGGTCCAATGCTGATTTGCTCGACAATTCGTTTAAATGTTTACGAAATGTGGCATTACGGCTGCAAGCTGCAAGCTGAGTGCAAGCCAGGAATGCTAATGCAAAATTAAAACGGCTCTGTCCTTGACCTCAGACGCAACTACGCCCTTATTTCCAGGGACAGTCTATGATAGAGATGACTGATGTCTGGTGCTATTGTAACTTCTCAAAGGGACCTTCAATAACGAAAACAATGTAGATCTTACCAGAACTGCTTCTGTGCGAATATGATGCTGTTCTATACCATATCATACTACGCAATAATACACTACACTGATATGCCATACTGCATTCACAGCGTACTATAATGCACGTAGTTCTGTGCTATACTTTACTTTATATGACACTACACAGTTCCGTTTATAGCGGAACGGATTGGCGTCTTCCAAGCCCAGTGATCAAAAGAAAATTTGTTCAGCTCAACATTATACATAGCCCTGCTTACATGATGTGGGCACCTGCCTGAAGGACAGTTGCACCCTTCCAACATGCAAAAAAAAACTTCTGCTTCATGTGGGGCTGTAACGAGTTGCATTGTGTCCTCGGACCTGAAGTCTAAACAGCCCCTGACTGAAATGCGAGACTGACGAGACTGAGCTCTGTATGAGCAAAGAGAATCCGTGTGCCTGCCGTTCTAGAGGATTCTGGTTATAGAGGAAGCATAATGCCTGAGTAGTCAGTGTCTTCGACTGTCCTGTGGGGGGCACTGGTTCAAATCCCAGTTGCGCCTTGCCCCCCCCCCCCCCCCCCCAAGCGCTAATATGGCCTCTGCTGTCATTCGTGTTTCATAAAAGGATGCAGGGTGACGTGTGGTGCACCCTTAATAAATGTCACATGGAAAAACCAGCGTGAAAATTCGGACAGAATGTTCTTGTAGGACACGATGCTGTTTGTATCAATCTACTGCCTAAAATCCTGCGCGTTTTCAGCTGAAAATTTTCCTGGTAGAGAATTGCTGAAAAATGTGTCGCGCAAATGCAGACTATCAGACACTTATTATCTATTCTTTGTCCGGCTTTGTTTCTGTTCAGTTGGAAGATACTTATCAGGCTATGCGTCAGTGTCAGTGTCAGACACTTGACTCAGCAACAAATCTCGCACCTTCGCTTTTTCAATGGTTCAGGACATCACGGCAGGCCTTTGCTTGGGACATCGGGAGCCAGCCTGATTCAGTGAATGTTCGGTGGTGTCAAATTAATGAATGCGTGTGTTGGGGCTCCGTTTAAAGGACAACAATTTAATGCTACAAAAAAGCGCCCAAGGTTAAAATTTTAATCTTGCAAAAAATCGTGCGCTTTAGCTGTTTCAAAACATAACTCCACTTGCTAGGCTTCCATTAGCACTCTGGTCTGCCTAGGTAGTTTTTATAACCATCTTCTTTGAATGTGATCGAAGGCATTCCAGCAAGTCCGTATAGTATTCGAACCTCAATGTCTAATAATCTGAAAAATTGGGCCAACTTATTATTATCTGGGCGCGGAGGCGTTATTGTGTATACTTCTACGGGGGGGGGGGGGGGATTTTGACTAGTCTATCACGTGTGTTTTAAACCAATCACGAGCACGTTTTTAACCAGTTACCAACGCTTTTAAGCCAGTTAAATACGCTATGTTAAGCCTATTGCAAACGCTATTTTCATGTTGCTAAATGGCATTTTAACTTCAACATCTAGTCGCGTGCATATTGGTATACGCTACATATTTAGTAGGGGCGGGGGCTGCTATGTGTATATCACCCCGTTTGGAAACGGACAGCGTGCTGCACATGTGGCGGACTTCACTCGGTGTCCTGAGTGTCCGCTCCCACGGAAAAAACGGATTTGCACAACTGCTCTATTAACACAACTACGGATACACTGAGGATAAAACGATGTACGCACCAATCTCCCCATATGTGCTATGAGAGATGATTTTTAATAATAATGGGAGTGTGCCGAATTATAAGGCAATGCGATTACTGCCATGCGCTTAAAAAAAGATCGGTGGTATATTTTCGAACTACTTTATCACAAAGAGGGCGTCGAGGAATTGAATTGATACATTTTGCATGATGTGTTCGAAAGTCAAAGAAAGATTAGCGTGCTGTTAATTGATTCTTTGCGAAGTCACCGAACTTAGGTAAAAAGTCAAATTGTTTTCATTGTGACCGTTTCTTGCTTGATGACGTCATTTAACCAGTACTTCCACGCGAGCGCGGGTCGCAACTCATAATGCTCAAGTGTCATGAACGTAAGACTTTCCTTGTTTACGTTAACTTCAAACTCATGTCAAAGCGACGATCACAGTGCTTGTTACCGCGGCAATTCTGGTAACCCGTTCGGTTACCTGCCCCTTCTTATTCTGTCCTTCCAGTTATTGACATGCCTGTTGAGGTCGTAGGAGTTCAGCTTTACTGTTAGGTGAAAGTACTTTCTGGCAGTACAAATGATGGATTTTCCGTGACCTGTCCACGGAAAGTTAGCATGTGCACCTTTCTCTAGTCGATATGTGTCAGACCACGGCACCTTGCGTGCATTTGTTTTTTTTTTGCGGCACGGCCCACCTTCCATGCAGGGTAAAAGATGAGTTTTCCCGGTGATCATATTGAACCGTCTTACTAAGATATTTTCTGCTAATTTAACCCAGTTCCAAGCTTTACACCAAGTTGCAGTTTTACATGGGATGTGAAACTGCGTGGGCTTCTCACTTGAAATATAATATCAATTTTTCGTAAAAAAACCTTAAATCGGTCGATGCTAGAAAATGAAAATTGAAACCATTGACACATGAGAGCGCAACTTAAATGGCATAAATCCGGGAATAAATCTGGTCTTTAAGTTAGTTTGAGTCAAGTACATCAGCTTAGGCCGCTAACCGATTTTATATAGTGACGCCTCTGAGCGTGTCTGTCCAAGCTTCCGCTGGTTGAATCCGTAACGCACATGTTCGAAGAGGACTATAAGCTCAAACATATTTTAATAAATAATATATATTTTTTTTATTTATTTATATTAATTAATAATATTAATAATAAAAATAGAATATATATTATACTAATAAATAAATAAATAAATAAATAATAAAAACTCAAACATAATACAAAAGCTCAAACAATCTAGACTTTTGAAGAGCGCACGCTTAACTTAAGAATATATTGTATCGCAACCATGCACTGTTTCCTTTGGTCTGAGCAGTTTAAACAAAAAAAGCGGTTATTGCTCCAAAAATATATTAAAGTTTCTCTAAGGGAGACGGGGATAGCTCTTTATGTAAATGCATTTCATTTACAAATTCTGCACGCTCCACCATTCAAATTTTATCAGAGATGGTCATGACTACTTACGATTTGCTTCCCTCACGACTGAAGAGCACAACAATGCCTGTGTGAATTCTCGCCGAGCTTGCACTCAAAGCGCTACTGTCGCGCCACGGACGCTCCAACGCGAGGCAGTTCGTCGGACGATAGCTCGCGTCACGGACGCCCCCACAAGAGGCAGTTCTTCCGACGATAGCTCGCGCCACGGACGCCCTCACAAGAGGCAGTTCATCGGACGATAGCTCGCGCCACGCACGCCCTCACACGAGGCAGTTCGTCGGACGATAGCTCGCGCCACAGACACCTTCACAAGAGGCAGTTCGTTGGACGATAGCTCGCGCCACGGACGCCCTCACAAGAGGCAGTTCATCGGACGATAGCTCGCGCCACGGACGCCCTCACAAGAGGCAGTTCATCGGACGATAGCTCGCGCCACGGACGCCCTCACAAGAGGCAGTTCGTCGGACGATAGCTCGCGCCACGGACGCCCTCACAAGAGGCAGTTCGTTGGACGATAGCTCGCGCCACGGACGCCCTCACAAGAGGCAGTTCATCGGACGATAGCTCGCGCCACGGACGCCCTCACAAGAGGCAGTTCATCGGACGATAGCTCGCGCCACGGACGCCCTCACGAGAGGCGACGCCGTCGGACAACGGCGACGCGACGCCCACTCCTGCGCCGCCACCCTCGCTCCACTGACTGCCCGGACGCGGTGCCGTCCCGCGCCCCGGTGGCCCGAGTCGGCGCCGTGAAGGCTGCGTGTCCCCCCCCCCCAAACCCACCCGACCTGAACCGCTCCCAGACCTGGCCAGGGATCAGTTCGGCACAGCTGGTCAGAGTGGTGAGACTCGGGATCGCAGCGAGGTGCTTATGATGGTGTGCGGCGGTCGTGAAAGGCTTTCGTTTTCGGAACCGGTCTCGAATACGGCATGCTGTGCTCAAAAGTGGGAGAAAACCCATAGAACTACATAGGCTTATGGGTCAGTTCACTGTCACTGATGTCTTCCCGAAACACTAGGATGCTGTTCGTCGCGCTGACCACAGTAAACAATGATAGTACCGTTAGGTTTATTTCTTGTCGAACTACCAGGAGAAAGGAGAGATAGACGTATTGATATTTCTGCTACGTGCCTTCGTCAAAACCATTATGAGCAGCGTATTTAAAATTTACTTAATGCATTTTTAGTTTACCGCTCATAATATTTTTGGCAAAGACATGTAGCCGAAATATTGATGCATGTACCTTTTTCCTTTATGGTTATTCGGTAAGGAAAAAGGCTAACAATAATGTCCAATATATTTGCAATATTGCTCGCAAACGCACTTACCAAATTACAGCAAGTAAAGATTAGATTATTGAAGATTTAATCACCACATCTCTTTCCCTGTTGAAATTACCGAGTCTGGCCATACTCACAGCCGGTCAGTATCCAAGCCGTATGGTTGGCGAGCGTGCGCGCGAACGAGCGTCAGTGAACACGCTCCTGCTGAACTTTCATGGAGGCGTAATCCCAATGCATGAATCATACTATTTTGCAATATTCCCAAACGAGACTGACGTTAACAAGTCATTGTCTTGACGGCGTTGGCAGGATGACAAATGACAGCTCTCGCGTCCACTGTCACCGCTCGTGCCAGCCGCGAGAGGCGCCTGAGTGGTAGTGTGGGTGGCGAATGAAGAGCTACGGATGGCGTATTACCCCACGCCCTTGGAGATCAGTCTCACAAAAACGCTGCAACGCAGTGATAGCTCATTAAAAATGCGAACATACTTTGGTTGCCTGCGCCGAGACGATAACAAGTCATCGTGACCCGCACTCGGCTTAGCCGGAATGAAAACGAGCGCAAACAACATTTAAGCGGATTAATTTAAATGTAAAACTGCTAGCAAACTCTCCAGCGCGCCTTCGTCAACTGCTGAACATATCACACTTGTGCACGTGTAAATACATGAGTGTATGCATTTTACAGGCTCTCTGGACTTTGAAGCTGTGCCTTATTTTTGCTCGGGTAAGCTGCTAGCACGCTAACTAATGCATAGCGCATGAAATGATTTGATTGACAGTCACAGGAATGTTTAAAGATAAGGGACTGCGTCACGTTAGTAAGACAATATCTTTGGTGACAGCACGTGACTTCTGACTTGGTATCTGCTGTCCGGAGAGCGTGACAGTTGCCGGTTTCTTTTCATACAACGCCGTCTTAAGCTGCGGCTCAAAATAACTGCCAGGATTTTTGGAAATCTTGGATTTATCAGGGATTTGTGACGCGTCCTGGCACCCGACTAAGCCGCGCTTGAAGGACTTTACATGACTTTGTAAATTTATTTTAACTGGTCGCCATGGATGGTCAAGACCACCTGTCCCGGTGGCTCAGTTAGGCCATATTTTGCCTGTTCCGGTAGTTCCGATGTTTAGAGCGCTTGTCCCTGCCGCTGCGATGTGAATTCAGGTCGCTTTGCGGGCTTGTTATCTGCTCCTGACTGGGTTGGATCGCCACCAGCGGCACTGGCCGCGCTAGCAGTCAGGTGGCGCCATCGGGTGGGGTAGGTTGGTGGTGACGCCACCGGGTGGGGTAGGTTGGTGGTGACGCCATCGGGTGGGGTAGGTTGGTGGTGGCGCCATCGGGTGGGGTAGGTTGGTGGTGACGCCATCGAGTGGGGTAGGTTGGTGGTGACGCCATCGGGTGGGGTAGGTTGGTGGTGACGCCATCGGGTGGGGTAGGTTGGTGGTGACGCCATCGGGTGGGGTAGGTTGGTGGTGACACCATCGGGTGGGGTAGGTTGGTGGTGACGCCATCGGGTGGGGTAGGTTGGTGGTGACGCCATCGGGCGGGGTAGGCTGGACAGGACCCTGGTGCAACGGCTGGTGTTGGGGCATTAGGCTAGGACAGGCCGTGTTGGGCATCGCCTCACGTAACACTTTCGCCACGAAATACTGCCGTTGACCTGGAAGTTCTCGATCAGATGGCGGAGTTGGGCCTCGCACGAGCACTGCTTAGCGTGGGCTCTGATCCCATACATGCATTTGACCAAATAGTTTCGGACCAAGTCTTGAAATAGCCCACCAACAGAGATAAACAGGCTATTGGCTGGACTGGATTGTTAAGCTAGGACACGGCGGCACTCCCGAAAGTGCTGTGCAAACGGCGCAGACTGCAAAGTGCAGGGTCTGCAATGGACTGGGTTAAGTTGGAGACTCTCGAACTCCAAAATCACTGCATTAGATCTGAATAAAACACATCAGTGCAGAACAAAGGCAGGCTAGTCCAAAAATGCATATGTATGAACAAAGCACAAAGAGCCCTGTGCCAAAACCACAATGACCAATAAGATCTACGACCATATGGTGTTGGAACTGCATACGCGGCCCTGGTGCATTAAAGTATGCCTGGTCTCCTTGCGAGCCGGACCCGTCGGACATGCTTCCTGCCCGAGGAACCATGACATCTTAAAAGTGCAGTCTTTCTTGTGACTAGTTCTGTCACTAACCTTCAGACATGTATCCTATCTTATCTATCACCGAACAACCTGCATGTCCGACAGACCTAGTTCTTCATCTTGTCAAATTAATTATTAAGCACAGGCTGCCGCACTAACCATGATCCAGCCACCCCGTAAGACATGTCAAGTTTAGCTGGCAATTTTCCCAAACAATTTTGCACGCGTAAACAACGCCATCATACGTCCACGCAGTGCCAGCGTAAAGTTCGCCAATTTCCCAAATGATTGACAGTGACGAGTCACACGCGTGCAGTTTCTGGGATTCGCACCCGACCCTCCGCTCACAATTTTTGCATGTCCGGCGCTACGCTAGCTGAGCTACGGTGACGTCACAACACGCACATAAATCTATCCCTCATAATCTATTATACAACTCAGATCCACCGCAAGCCGCTGTGCAATTTCACGATAGACAGCAACGTCGAGTGAGCCATCATGAACCGTCTTACAGCACCATGAACCAGTAGGGACGCCACGGAATTTTTATTGTGAGGGCAGACTTTTCCAAGGGACCCCCGGACAAACTGGGGCCCCTCCACCACAGGGGGTTTCCTAGATGGTGTCGTACTCAAGAGTGGAGAGGAGGAGAAAGGTCACCGTGCGCTCGCCATTCCCTAATCATTTATGTTCATTACATGCAGGAATACACATGGGAATAACTGTCGACGATTCAAAAACAAATGCCGGTCACGGGCTACTTGCAATCGATACAGGAGATTCTCAGCCCATCAAAGGGCCTCCCTATCCGAAACAGGATCTTCTGTTCTATAATAGGGCCTTCTGATGCAAAGAGAGGTCTCGTCATCCAGAACGGAAACCTCCCGATTGGCAAAGGTGGACTCTTATCCGAAAAAACATCATCCCCAAACAGGGCATCCTGGTCCAGAACAGCCCTTTTTACAGGGGGTTCATCCTAATCCAAGACAGGGGATTCCTTATTCATGATGGCGCCTTCCGAGGCAATAAAGAGGTTTCCAGAAGGTCAGAGCCAGCAAAAAAGCCTACTAAAGACAAATAAATTTCGAGGCTCTTCATACATAAAAGATCTTACTAGGCCGATTTAGTAAGCCCAGCCCAGTTATGTGGGCCTAGGTGATCTGACTTCTAGTAATACATGTGAAGATGCGCTTTTCAGGCTGTCAGTGCCTTTTAAGTTCGACGCACGTTACTTTGTTGCGAGGGAGGACAGGAATAAACTGGATTTGAGGTTAAGGCGAAAAAAGAAACCGGAGAGGGCAAAAAAGGACAACTCGGGTAAAGCAATAACGATTTTTACAGCTTACTTGGGTGTTTTCACGAAAGTTTGGTGGAAGATTAAGGGAAGAATAAGTAAGGGATGAAGTGAGCGCTTTTGTGGAAGAAAGCGTAACAGATTATGAAAAGAATAAGTTAGGGTTAGCGGTTTGTGTGTCAGTTGACATGCCAAGGCTGTGTATCAAGGCTGAGTGTTTGGGGAACCTTGTACGACGAGGGAAGTGTGGAATTGGTTGACTTGCGCTGCGTGCGGTATATTCTTCAATGTGAGTTTAAAGACAGGTAAACTGCAACGAGTTAGCACTGCCGTTTGCGTGGTAAAAGCTGAAGCAACGATTTAGCAGAACACCACAGTTAAATCGTAAGGGATACCGGAAAACTAACCTTACCATACGTGTGCCTATAAAACCCTCAGTTTAGTGAAAAGAGTGTCCCAAAATTTTGAGGGGAAAACAAACTCCTGACCCGCCTGCCGTCAGCAGGAGCAACTACCCCCATCTCTAACCCCCCTTCCCCCTCCTCCCCCTGTGCCGACACTGACGAACAAATTACAGGGGCTGCAGCGTCTTCACTTCACCTCTTCCCACAGGTAAAGGCTGCTTCTATGTACGGCACGTTTGCAAATTATAAGGCTGGTGTAATACTCTACTTACCATTTGTGATATTACAATCTTTTCATTGGCGCGATTACACACAAAAAAAGCTCAAAGGCAAGCTTCTAAGTTTATCACGTTCCAGTGGAGACAATGTTCCTGGGATCGAATAACTTATCAGATGTAAATATGCACCAAATGCCTACAATGTCGAGCAAGCCAAACAAAGCCGATATCAAGCGAGTAGCACTGTCGCTTTCACCACAAAAATTAAACGTTTCATCGGCAAGTGAGGCAATTTTCAGCATTATTTTCGAGGCCATGGAGTTGAATTGGTCCATTGCAGCGTGGCACCTGCTGCTTCACGTTACTAGCAAACCCTGCATTGGTAAAACGCGTCGTGTTTTCGTGTTTAACTACATTTCGCATGATTGTGCAGGTATCACGGTTCAAAGACGGGGCAAGCGCGTGTGTGTAGTTTAAAGCTTCCTTGCTTGGTCGCAATTGGTAGAATGATATCCACAGGTAGAATTAAGAATATTTGTTATTCGCAAAACATTGTTTACTATCTCAAGATCCGTTAGTGATGGGGTACACGGGCTCAGACAGGATAGCGCGTTGGGGCTGGAGGACACATATTTGTTGCATGCCTTAAAACCTCATCGTATGATCCTTATCAGAATATGTTTAGATGTTTACTCCTAGTTTTAGTGTCAGCCTGTATTCGTTCATATATAAATATAGGCGAGTAGTCGAGTTCGTTCAATCTTTACTTTCCAGAAGTTTGATGTCAGAGACGATTGTGGTTAACGCCTGCGCTTCAGGCGGTATATAAGCTTCTACGATAGCATCGGTTTCCTTTGTTTACCGACGCCTGAAGATAAAGTTTACGCAAAAATCGCCTGAGATGGCTCCAAGGAGCGTTAGAAAAGTGTGGGAAGCTCCCATTGTTTGCCATGGCCATGATCGATGGACTCCCCAGCCTGGTGGATAGTACGGCCATCCCACTGAAAGCGTGGGGCTCCTCTGGGAGAGGTCAGGAGGTCAGCGAGGTCAGCAGGTCAGCGAGGTCAGAGGTCAGGTGTAGCTGAAGACAGGTCGGCGGCCACCTGAGCGGCACGACGGGAGGGACGTCTGTACCGGGGCCAGGCGACCCCGGCTAACGGTACACCCCTGCCTGACGAACCCACAGTGACCGTGGCGCCACCGGTGTCAGGGACGGTTTCGGGCCCGTCAACGCCGGGGGTCCACACCGAGAGAAGAAACGACAGTACCGTCT
The DNA here is from genome assembly GCF_011947565.3 of Pollicipes pollicipes. Classification (NCBI taxonomy): domain Eukaryota; kingdom Metazoa; phylum Arthropoda; class Thecostraca; order Pollicipedomorpha; family Pollicipedidae; genus Pollicipes; species Pollicipes pollicipes. The sequence goes on along the minus strand of NW_023596448.1, from coordinate 22,150,860 downwards.
CTGCCCGCGACTGGGATTTGGGGTGACATGGCAAGGGCAAGCATGCTTTGATTGAGCGCTGTGTAGTCCAGAGGCCATGGAAATCAGCAAAGTGTGGATATCTGTCCATACGTCGGAAACATTGAACATCTCTGCATTGAAGAGGGGGTTCACGGCGTGCGTGGTCACAGGCTAGTGGTGTGGCGTGGATATGAGTCGCTCAGCCATGCTGTGCGAGCATGATTGTTTGGGTCAATACGACGTACTGGTATGCGTGGCAATAGTGTGGTTAGGGTGTTGCAAACGTTTCATTCTAGTTCCGTAAGTTGTTAGGAAAAAACTGTGTTGCTGCTGTGTTCAGAACCTTTTTTTCTTCATCAGTTTTTGCTATCTTCGTTTCAGAATCCGTCAGTTTTTGTAGGAATTGCACTTTATTAGGGGGGGGGGGGCGGCGTAACCATAGAGACGTGGAAAACGTCTCCCCCACAACCTCAGAGACCCGAAATTGCCTGATGTCGGACTCGCGTTCTTATGCAGCGAATCAAAGCACTCAGATTCGCACAGAACGCTGGATGTACTAGATGTACAACGCCGTAAACACGATAAACCGGGCATGTTACACGTGAATCCTCTCAAGCGGGCAGATTAGACACTGCTTGGCCGTGCGGTCGTGCGGGGCCATTAAGCGGTCCAAGAAATATAGGCGCAGTGCACTACCAAGAGCTTAATCACTTAACCCAGGCGAATCCTAGCCCACCACAAATTTCCCCTTTTGCAATGGAAGGCTGCAATGCACTGAGTCGAGAAACTCCGCATGCTTTTGTGCAAACAATGATTTCTTTGCCGGCTCTTGGTGTCGCTGCTGTAGCACCCAACTCTAGCCTGAGACGCACACAATGACGAGAATTTACCAACATCTCCACGATCCACCTATCCTTGTTTTTTTTGCCGACAGTGTGTTCCTCCATCTTCTCTCATGGGCCCTAGTAACGTTGTGTGCTATCGTCCAAAGTAGATTCGTGATACGCGATAGCAAAGGATTGCGATCTTCTCTCGTCCCGAAACGACTGCTATGTTGGTGGTTTAGTTGTAAGCATGCTTCATCAATTTTATTTCATGCATTCATTGTTTGTCGTTTTTGTGTTGTTTACCAGCATTACAATAATTATAAGACCTTATGGTGCCAACAAAACAACAGATCCGTCTCCTTTTGCATCTCTCTGAAGGCTCCACGGCAGTTTAAAGATATTCACACCAGAATGCTTAAAATTTCCAACCACAGGGCAAATTTGGGGGCTTATTACGCATGGATCTACTCAATCAACAGACCGCAAAAATGATACAAGCTGTTATCAAGTCGGATAATCAAAAATTATTCGGTACCTTACGAGGCTGAGACTGTAAAGTTAACATGCGACGGGTTTGCCGATTGAATGCAACGGGCTCGGCTGGGTGGCCAATTTGACCCCTGAGATCTCAACCATCAAGAGGGCCAGAGACACCAAATTCACAGAAAGGTTTGGCATGTATGTGAACTCACTTTGTACGAATTTGAGGTACATAGGGCTATTGATACCTTCGGGACGATGAAGTCAAACAAGGCCAAACTAAAGATGAGTGTCCAAAGTGTTCTTTATGCAGCCGCCTGGAACCTAGATACCTGTTCTAAGAAAAGGAAAACCGAGGTTCATCTAAGGTCATTGAACTTGTTTGACCTTTAGAAGACCATGGTGACCAAAATACTCCGAGATTAATTTGATTTTTACATTTGGATGAGCGTCAAGAATTACGTTAGGCGAGGTGTTCCCAAAAACGAAATGTTGATATGGGTGATTCTAGGTGAAGGACCCACTCTTATCTCTATGTTATCAACGGAAAATGTCGGTTTCGGTCCCTGTTATCAGTAAATTTCAAATGAGCATCCTCTTACAGAAAGCTCTAGAATGCAAAAGCAGGTTGGTCTAGACCTTGGCCGGACCTTTATACGCACCCTACGTCAATGGAATTTGTTGTTACCCTAAGTTCATTTGTTTTGTGTACTGATAAACCATTTCAGAGGTCTATGGCTTCCTCTAACCCTCCGTTGCGGTATCAGATGTAATCATTCCCTTCGCATTGCCTTAGTCGACAGCCACCGCCTGACTTTGACCTGCTACAGATGAACGACCCAGCAAGGTACACGCAATGCATGATATGGAAATATTTGCTATTGTATTTTGTACAGCTATGCCAAGTCTGGCGCGGCTATCATGCGCCGCTCGGAATTTATTTTATAAAAACCTACGCGGGTCAAAATGACCCTCGAGTGAGTTTTAAACTGTAACAGCAGAATATAAACAATAGTGTCTCTTCACACTGCCTGCAAAAAATAAATACCGGATGAAATAATGAGCGAGGAGATTAATATTACACACCTAGGGGAGTTATGAACGCAAAAGTTTGGGCCCATTAATCTGGGCAGTTCCGGGGTTGGGGTTTGACCCAGGTCATCCACAGCTCACGCTATCATTGTCATTCACAACCAAAAATATGTGTTGCTGCCCATGGCCACGATCATCTCGCATAATAAGTAACATAATTTTGTGACTCACTGCACTTTGCGAATGCGTGTGTGTCTGTAAGCGTGTCATCGACTGAATGGGCAATGCAAAATTTGCATAAATTTGGTGGCAAGAGTCTCAAACTAAAGCGGAGGCTATAAAACCAAGATCGAGTAGATTTCACAAAGAGTTATTTCGTAAAGTCATATAATGCAGCACGTTATAAGCATACCTACTGGAAACGAAACGAGTCACAACTGAAATAGCTGAATTATAAAATATGCGTCTTATGCAGCCAGTAAGAACAACAATTGGGGTTTCCGAGTGCAGTCAAGCGAAATTGTCAGACACCACGATATGTTTTTATTACGTTAACAACACATTTCTGGATAAGTTTAATAAGCCCCTTGATGTGGATGACTACTTGGTTTGCGAGCGATCAGTGCCAGGAAGGCGAGGGAGTGGATGTGTTTGTCAACTAAAGGGGGAAACATTCATTTGCCGGAGCTTTTCTATGCAAAATGGCAGTTTCTAAATTTTCATCAATGAATGTGTGGAGAGGGCACAGTACTAATAGCCACATTCCTCGCAGAATACCCACGCGAATGGGAAGATAGACGCACAGATGTTTCGGCTACATACCTTTATCGGAACGAATATCAGTACTAAATTCGAAATTGCCTGCTGACCCTACTTAAGCTGTCAGCTGTTTTAATTTGAAACAGCAAGCCAAAGTTTTTACAGGTCACTAACATTCAGGGCAAGGTGATATACATCAGGTGGAACCGTCCTGATAACAAACTTCCAAGAAAAGACTCTATGCGACGTAAACGGGGACACACTCTGAACGCTGTGTCGGCCGCATGCGTGGTGACGGGCATGAGAGATCTCATGTGTTACAGCACGCTTCATGGGTGGAATGATATGCAAGGTCAAAGCAACTATCAACGAATGGAAAAAGCTTTGCAGTAAAGCTTAATTTTGAAGGTAATTCAAGAACCGAGGCGGTAATATAGCACTCAGGAAACACGATATTCGAAAACAACTCGTCGCGTTTCACGCCTCACGAGGGCTTGACGTAGGGACCTATTTATGACTTGGAAAGCACCAGATGGACTCAAAACTGCACCCCCGGTCACCAGTTTATTCCAAGCATCACAACTTCCGCCTTCTGGGGAACTTACCTCAGGCCAATCAATGGACCTCCGGCCGCCAGTTGACATTTGGATTGGGCCCCGGTTTGGCAAACACCCGATGAGACAATATGGTCGCGTTGGTGTAGCCTATGACGGTGTACCGGAGCAAGTGCAGGTGTATCTCCCATCTCCCTGGCTTAGGTATCTTTGGGGAGCGGTCGGGTATAGCAGCGAATGGGGCTCATAAGGCGCCCCAAGCTGCCGACCCGGACCTGGGCTGGTGGGAACAACCAAGTTCATGCACACTGGGGCCTAGTCATTCAACAGAGCTGGGTTCCGATGGCGGCTAGTTTCATGATGCAAAGGATACCGCTGGTCTGCTCCAACTTTGCCCACTGGACAAGACTTGCTTCATCTTAAAACCAAATGCAGTCTAAGAGTGCGTCGCAATCCACCTTCATAAGCTTTTGGTTTTTCATGCTGAGTGCAGCGGATGAATTGAAAGCGATATTCCTCGCCTGACATCAGGCATTAGTTATACGACTGCCGACTGTGTATATCATCTCGCAACTTAAAAGCATGATCAGATGCAATCCAGTTGGTCCATGATCTCCACCGCCGACTTCAGCACCGGGAGTACCGCATGGATGATGCCAGCATCGAGCTGGGACTTGGAAGCCACGCATCCACCTTGAAAGCGTGCTGTTTGAAGGCAGGGGGTGTTCATGACATACTGGGCGAATGCATAGATCTTCCGGCTGATAGCGTGTGGTGCGACAGTATTGGCGACATTCAATGTCTCATCGACCCTCGGTCAGTCGATGCTGGCTGAGTTGCTAAGCTGAATGGTTGAGTTGCTGCTGGCTGGAGAAGCCATCGGTCTGGACGTGCTGCAGCTCCCGAGAATTCCACAGTAGCTGGCAGACCTGGAGCGGTGGGAGGATGACCCCCGATACCAGTTCAGACGGTTAGTTCGGTGCTGGGCATGCGACTTCATCTGCCGAAAGTCCGACGGGCTTGCTCGCGTCCCGGTGATGAATTCAGGTCTGAGGATGACGAAAGCTCCGACAGTGAGAAACGCCCGGAACGGGTTGCCTGGCTGCTAGGCAACCGAACAGTGCGCAACTTTTTCCACCCGCCATATTTGTTATTCGTTAAATACCCAGCACATGCTCTGGAGGCGTATACAAGCACCCCCCCCCCCCCCCCCCCTTTCTTTGCGGGCTCATCCGGTCACACTTTTTATTTTAGAACTGAGCTGGCACAGATTGAGGCAAAGTGCTCAAACGTTAGTATAAGCAGCTTTGAACTAAGCTAGCAAAGTACCTCCAATTCGTGGCAGACGTGGCAAAAAGCTGGCAGAGTGCTGACATGTGACTCTGAGTGAAACTTTAAGGACATCTAGACCTGCTGCACTGGCACAAAATGAGACCAAGTGGAAGCTGAAGACACACTGTGTTGTTGCCTCCACTAACGCAAAAGGTCCTCTGGTATTAGGTAGGGTAGGGGTCCCGTCAGTATCCTTGTTCAGCAAGTGTTCCCCTGGCCGAACTGGGGTCCATTGTCGGCAAAGAACCCCTGTTTGGCATTGCGGGTCCCTAACAGACACCCTCATTATTTCAGGGACCCCGATGAGTGCAAATGGTGGTCCTGGCCTTGCTCGTGTTTGTAAAATGGACCAGTAGACCTCAGAACGACTTGGAGCCGACTGTTCAGTGTTGATGGTGTTCGGCCGAAAAAGAGGCCCGAACTGTCCCACGAATCCCCAATCGATGCACAAACCCTCTGACTGGTCTGTGCGGCCAAGGCCCAACGGGCGGAGCGTCCTTATCATGACCTACGGCGAGTCCTTTAGGCTCTTCGGCCTCTTCAGCCTTCCAATCGGACCCTTGATCTTTGGTCCCGAGGGGCCCTCCTGCCATTCTTCGGGCCTCCTCAAATAAAGCTCGTGACGGACTCGGAACCATTTGCCGACACATGGACCCATGTTAGGCACCGTGGACCCATGACCGACACAGGGGCCCAATCATTGTTTCAGCAACCCAGACCAGTGTAAATCGTGGGCCCCGGCCCTGCCCTTGCTTGGAAATGAGATCTTAGAGTTCAGACCGACACAGAGCCAATTGTTCGGTGTTGTTGGCCTCTAGCCAGCATGGACACCTGCAATGTCTCCCTTACGCCCTCCAATCAGGTTCTTAGTCGTCGGTTTGGGAAGCCCCGGGCCCGTCTTCGGCCTCATTGAACGCCGCTCTGGGTCGATGTACATTCAGATTTTATCTGAAACTGCTGCCCCTCTGTTTGATCCTGCCAGTTCTGATAGTAAGTTCCAGTGGTCTGACCAAGCTCAAGCTGCCTTTGATTGGTTGAGAACGGCTTTGTCAGGAGCTCCAGTAGCTGTCCTGCCTCATTTCGGTCCAGGGGCTGGTACGTTTACCTTCGACTGTGACGAAAGTGACGAGCGGATAGGAGCAGTTTTGCTGCAGGAGCAGGATGGAGAAGACCGCATCATTGCGTTTGGTAGTCAACGTTTTTGGAAGACTCAGAAAAACTATTGTACCGGTAAAGAGAGTTGTTGGTTTGCGTTGTGTTTATACAACATATTTCACATTACTTGCAAGGGAGAAAGTTGAAGCTTAGAACGGTCCATAGCAGTTTGCAGTAGTTGATGAATCTCAAGAATCCTTCCGGAATGCTGGCTCGCTGGTCAGACGTGCTTGGTAGCTTCAATTTCAACATGGTGTATCATCCTGGTTCAGAGAGCGTGGTGACTGACGCTCTGAGCAGGGGACCGCGAGAGACTGTTGATGCTGGTTGTCAGACGGAAGCAGCCCCAGCTGTCGGCTGTGACCGCGCCACTAGCACCAATTGTAGCACCCTGAGTTGCATTCAACAGGAGCAGGGGAGGGACATGACCATTGCCGTTACAACTCGCCATCTCTCCGCAGGTCACTGGCCGTTGCGTCATCGGGCTTCAGAGGGCGCCCGTCCATTGCTGTGGCAGTGACCCCGCCTTCGTCTTGTAAAGGGTGTCTTGTTCCGGGCTTTCAAAAGGCGTTCACATGATAATGAGCGGTCGCAGGTAGTGGCGCCTTCCAGCCTTGTGCCCGGTGTTCTGATGTCACTTCGTGCCAGCTCGACCGGCGGCCACTTCATCCGCGATAAGCTGTTTTCCCTGGCCCAGCTGCGGTTTTGGTGGCCGACTGTGACGGCTGACGTCGTCGACTATTACCAGAGCTGTGAACGTTGCAGCTCTCGTAACACAGCCGTCCCGCAGCCTCGTGCTTCGGTGGGAGAGCTGCGATCGTCCGAGCCGCGGGAGATAGTCTCCACCGACTTTCTAACGAGTTTTTCCACAAAAGCTCGGGGCAACAAGCATCTGTTGGTGTGCAGTGACCACTTCACTTGCTATTGCGACGTTTTTGCTCTGCCGAACACTTCTACAACTACAGTTGCCGCTGTGCTCGTTCATGGCCTGTTTTCCCGCTTTGGCTGTCCCAAGTACCTGCATTCTGACCGTGCTGCCAACTTTCGAGATCAGGCGATGTCAGAGGTGTGCAGATTGATGGTAATAAACGAGACCAACGCCTCTAGTGGTCACCCTCAGGGTGATGCAAAATGTGAGCGCATGATGAGAACCATATTGAATATTATCTCCAAATACCTGGACGGTAGCCATGACGAGTGGGATGCGCACTTGGCACTGTTGATGATGAGATATCGTTCGCAGGTGCACAAATCACTAGGCTACAGCCCCTTCTTCCCCACGTTCGGACGTGGGTACCGTCTGCCGATTGGCATCAAGCTCGATGCACCTCGCGCCCCAAGTCTGAATTAATAGCGACGTGTGTTGGCCGCCTGGTTGCGGGTTTGCGCAAAACATATCACTTGTTTATTTAGGGCATAAGCATTCCATAGGCAAAAGCCCAATTACCGGAGTGGTCAAGTTTTAATAACAATAAATATACGACACACGCACCAACAAAAAACCTAGCCAAACACACACACACACACACACACAAACACACACACACACACACACACACACACACACACACACACACACACACACACACACACACACACACACACACACACACACACACACACACACACACACACACACACACACACACACACACACACACACACACACACACACACACACACACACCTACGCATTATGCACAGTCGCACATCAAGTCATCAAGAGAATGCTCCACGTGTGCCGGCAAACCTAAACAAATCAGATCAGAATGAACTTATTGGATGAAAAAAGTCAGTTGTGGGAGAATACTGCAAAAATTGATCGCAGACAGCGGGTAGTCGCCCGACAGATCCATTTTCAGCAGTGTTTACCCTTGCAAATGGCTTGTGGAAAAGGCCAGTATGCCGAACACGCCGGACGGGTGCAGCCAGACTGAACAGTGATGTCAGGTGAGCACAGTCAAGCCTGTGATGATATACGTTGTATAGAAATAAGATGTCAAGTGTGCCTTGATAAGTATTGTTTTAAAGAAAGCGAGAAGATGCTCATAACCCAATGGAGGACATCGGGACTGGCTACTCGAAATCAACAGCATGAGAAAGCGTTTTTGTAGTCTTTCGAACCGGGCGAGATGGGAAACTGTAGCACCGCTCCAAACAACGCTGCCGTGCTCTATCAATGATCTCGCATGAGCGTTGAAGGCACAAAGCAAAGTCTTGTGATTGAACCGCACTTGACGAGGGCACGATGGCATTTGCACACTTCGCATGAGAAGGCCCAACATCTTGTTTGCTTTTGATACAGCTGAATCTACGTAAGTGGCAAAGGTGAGCTTGGTGTCCAGAAAGACGCCAAGATCGCGAATCTGCTGGCAGCTTTCCAAACGGTGACCGTCTAGTGCGTATGGGTAGCGAACGGGTGATGTGCGGAGGGTGAATGAGATGGTATCGCACTTAGCTGGGTTCGATTTTAGTCCCCAGTTTTTAAACGATTCACAGAGGCGATCCAAATCCGCTTGAAGTATTAAGCAATTTGCCACGTTGTCGATTAGGTGATAAATTTCACATCATCAGCGTGCATAAGACACTCACTCTACATTTGGTCGGAAACATCAGTCAGAAAGCAGGCGAACAGCAACGTTCCCGGGATGCTCTCTCCGGGACAACAGATTGCACTGATTGCAACAGATTGCACACAGATTGCACATCCAGTCAGACTGCTTGCCAGGGAAGCCCGCTATTGTTGTGGCCAAAGCAAGCTTGCTCAACCGCAGGGTCCGGCTTGAGAACAATAGAGAAATGCTGTTAGTACACCACAACAGCGTTAAACCCCGTCCCGCCCCTCGGGCTGCCGTGACGCCTGAGTTGAGTCAGCGTGAACCTGTCGCCGGTCCAAAAGCGCCCAAGCTGCATAACCATGAGCCTGTCAAACGCTCAGACAAATCTGCAGTGAGTGCCTTCTTACCGCTGGGTGCGAATGGGATGAGGGCCGTGGGTTCCACCAACCGTTTCTATGACCCCGAGTCGACCTCCGAGCAGACACCTGTCTCTTCTGCTGACCAGGCTGGGGATGCCGCGAGCGCGGAACCTCAAGTTCCGACGCTGTGCGTGTCACAGCGCGTCAGGCGCCCGCCTGATCGCTGTGGGTATTGAGTCATGTTGACCGGGACCTAATTCGGATCGCGAGGTTCTGCTTGTCAGTTTGTGTGCCTTCGTCAGTTTTGTATTGTTTGTGATCTGTTTTAAGGTGGATGGCACTGTTGACATCGATGCCCCTAATATTAACGTTGGTTATGAGAAGTGGCGCTGGTTTGTTTTGGCAATTGCACGTCTGGTTATATGGCCGTCTTCGCTGCTGTGAAAGCTTGCCGTGGAGTTACTGCGGTAAAATCGACTAGGGATTGGCATGGATCGTTGGTGCTGACAGCTCTTTGCTATCTGTGACCCTTGTTCGACGGGGATCAAAACCCATCCGTTATCTTTGGACTCTGACTTGGTGGGCAGATCGGTGCTAATGGCTTGGTTTTGTGGGCAATGTCTGAGGCTGACATCATCATTTTGTTTTCGCTTATTTCTCGTGCTAATCTTTGTTTGCTAGCGTGCAACGGTAGCTTAATTTGTGTCCCCCAGGGACTGGCGCAAGGAAGGCGGTATCCCTACGTTGGCGGGATTGACGGCAGAGTCTGGGGCTCTCAGCGGCCGGCGAGTGGTGTTGGCGCGCGGTGTCGGCGTGCGGTGTTGATGCGCGGTGTCGGCACCGTTGGTGCCGACACCGGTGTTGATGTGCGGTGTTGATGTGCGGTGTCGGTGCGGCGCGACGTCGCGCTTAACGGCGGGATTAATAACCTATGTAGTCACTGGTTATTGTCGGGACCGTAACGTCCATATTCTTGTACGGAGTAACGTCCATATCATGTAACGTCCATGTTCTTGTTCTTCAACGTAACGGAGGAAAGAGTGTAAGGCTGGAGGAGCATGTGGCGCGCACGGGCCTGCCGCGTTCGGCCGTCGCGTGACCCTAGGTCAGCAGGCGTCCGCCCGTGGCCGGCGGCGATGGGTCACGTGACCGGGCGGCGAGGTTGGGACGGTTCGGACCGCGCAGGGGAAGGATCTGGGCGGCCGTAGCTGAAAAAGTATCGTGGCTCGCACTGCATCGCAAATGCAAGATGAAGAAACATAAACTTTACACACGCATAGCTTGGAAGAATGACAATAAGCTACGAAAAGCTTCCGGTAAAATCTTCCACTGCCTCACTAGAGAGGCACGTGACGCGGTCAGAGGTGTACGGTCGACACCGTGGACTGCATACCCATGCTGAGATTACAGACTCGGGGTCCTCCGAGTGCGGGAAACGAGTAGTGAGCCCAGAAACATTTCGACTCAATCATTCTGGGAGAATGACAAGAAAGTTTTCCGTTTCTTGACACATTTCACCTGTAATCTCTCATCGAATTCTGAGCAGTTTTTATAAGAACTGCTCGGTTTCCACACACGCTCAACTCCTCTTTCGACAATCTCGGTTGCATAACAGAAGATCAGATCGTACCATTTTACATCCGCTTGTATTTCACTGACAGTACGTAAATAGGTCAAGTCGACCGGTCCAGGAAGCAAACACGGAAATAAACACAGCACAAACCTTTTCAGACTTTAGTCGGTCGCATTGGATGTTTTGCCTACGCCAGTTGGCACACTGAAGGATTGTTGACGGTGCATTTTCTGTCGTTCCACTTGGCGTATATGACATGTTCACTCGATTTCGATCCCCACATCTCCACACAATCTTCTCCATCCAAAGCGTTGTCGGGCTGGCCACCGGCCCATGCGGTGAAGGGATCTCCCGACAGTGGACGACCTTCCCAATCGACAAATGAACCTTCGTTACCCCCGATCGTCGATACCCAGCCAGATGTTCTGTCTCCTGGCCATAACGGCAACGCACAGGTTCTCTTCACGACTGCGTGGCACCGCCAGGTGTGAGTTGATCTGTACACAGCTGGCCTCAGCTTGGTCGTGCGTTATGCTCGCATTCTGCCATTTATAACAGTTTCCGGCGCACCACTTGAAACCCTCAGGGCAGTTGCACTGAGAGGCACTGGGTCCACCCTTCTGCTGCTTCAGATGCCCGCAGTGAAACTCCAGCGCGTCGTTGACCACCTCCTGGAGGTACCTTCGCAGGGTGCCGGCCGTGTAGCGGTCGCCACCGCAGCCTGCGAGGCAGGCCAGCACTGCGAAGACCAAACACCACCGGGCACCGACAGGACGCGGCATCCCTGTCGCGCATGTCTGGAGCTGGCCCAGCCGCGCAGAATACTGCCTCTCCCAGTTTCTGGAGCACTTTGCATCATCGGCACGCCGCGCCCTCATGAGCCTCTCAGCTGTCACGCAAGGTGGATATTCCAAGGACAGCCAACCAGAAGCCGGCGAGGAAGGGGATTTCTGACCGCTAAGCACACATTGTGTGAAATACTTCGTGTATCAGTTGTCAGTGCCAGATCGTGTGGCGGCGGGTTTGCGTGCCATGCCCATTAGAGGACTTCCGATTACCACTGCGAGGGCCTGTGCATGTACCGTTCGCCTTAATATCGCCGTTCCAGCGAAACGTGGACTTCCATGCATTCATGCATGACTGTCACCATATTTAGATATGAATTCTTCGGCCGGCGGTCTGGTTCATGACGAGCGTCATGTATTTCCGACAGGTGTATCGGCATACGGTATCCAAGGACACCGGCTGCGACGCAGGGGCCTAGACGTGAAAACTATCCTAAAGATGGGAGGGGAGGATTTTAGGTCCGGGGGAAGCAGCCGAACTCAAACTCAAAGCTTCAGTGATCATCGAAGCTCTGTCCCTATGGCTTATTAGGAGTGTGCGCAAATTCACATACTATAAAAAGTACATGCGTTTCCTGTTTGTTTTTTTTAAAGCTGATTTGCTCGAGCCAAAAACGTTGGGAGCTCACATATAAAAGAAGTCACTCACCCTGAATGCTAGACATCCCCTCAGACATATCATTCCCAAGCACGAGTGTACTTAATGTTTAATGTTGCCTGTTTCATTCCAATTGTTTCCATGTATGACTGATGTGTGATGCGTAATGCCTTTTTACTTGAACGCACTTGCGTGTACACGTATTTTTCGCGCATTTCAGTCCTTTGTTCAATATGCCCTGTATCGTATTAGTGGCTATCAATTGTTCCTTGTACAGGTTGCCCTAAATGCTGGTAACCTGTAAAAACTGTGGCTTGCTGTTTTCAAACAACAACAACAAAAATCGATAGGATAGGCATTTTGAATTTACTTCTGATATTGGTGTTGACCAGGGCATGCAGCCCAAATACGAATGCACCTATTGGCCCATTCTCCTGGCTATTCCACCAGGAACAGTGCTATTAGTACTGCCCTATCTACATGCACAATATTCCCTGCAAACGCTCTTAACAGCTTATAACTGAATGCGGTGAAAATAATAGAGTTTGGTTCCGGCATACCAGGGTGGTTGCTGATACTACGCCACTCGCGTTTTCCTGAACAGTGACGTAGAAAAATCCCGCGGGGAGAGACTCCGAATAGCAATCGACCCTTTCACCACCCAGCGCCTAGCACTAATACCACAAACAGCCCTCCCTTCCTGAGCCTCCCCCCCCCCCCCTCCCCGCCCCCCGCCCCGCCCCCGCCCCCTGTGCCCAGACGTCGGGCCGTTTATCTTATTAAAGCGGGCAGTCCGCCCGCTGACCAGCTCAATACTCTCCGTTCCCGGCGCCCCAGATTTGGGCCTTGCTCCCGAAGAGGTCAGTCGTGTCCTCGGTCGCGGTAAGGTTATCGTCCAAGCAACAGCAGCCGAGTTCAACCGGGCATCAGCGAGGTCGTTGTCTGTGGGGCCGCTTCAGCGCGGAAGAAGGGTCGATGGATACATTTGCATGCGTGGTGATGTTCAATGGCTCGGAAAAGTCCCAGCGTGCGTACGTACTCTCAGCGTAAGTGATCTTGTTCGCGTGCCGCTGGAATGCCGTTCCGTTACATTATGAACGCATGTGACAGTATCGCATGCCACACATTTGTATGCAGAAAGGAGGCTTGTATTCGTCCTGTGCATGAGCACGTAAGAACACCACGTTTTTTAAGGGACTTATTACCAAGATGTTGATGAATAGGTACCGATTGTAATCGCTCCATCGCCTAGTAGTTTACTGGCCAAAGCCTCAAGCCACGCACGCCATAGCTCGCCAGCAAACAATGGTCATTTGTCATTGGCAGAAATCAATGACGTAATGAGGAGGTGCGTGCGTGCTGTTTTCACGATAACTTTTTCAAAATGTAACGATCGCAAAATCGAAGTCAGTGTGCGCAGTAGTGTGTGGTTACATCGCAGGTAGGTTGGCGAGGGTGTGGTCGGTCGGGTTGTGACATGGGCTGGGACTGCCGGGCTTGACAGGGACGGTCGAGTTGAAAGCTGTCGGGTACAGAGGGTGCAGCCTCTCAGCTGGACCGAAAACCATCCCATTCAGCAACATATTGTCGGCGCTTGCCTGTAGTTGTGAAGCTCGTGGTTCAGCATGATGCGTCTCGCGTCATGGTCCCGTTTTTTGTTCGACACTGCATGCTTCTATTCACACGTCGTCGTCTTGACGTGGCTGTATGTGATAGCACTAGCTTATTCACGCTAATTATTGTTTTCTGCTGGAAGTGGGAGCCAACATAACATCGTTGACTTTGCAAAGCGTGCATACAAGCCATTATGAGCTGTATCTGATATACGGTAGTGTTGAAACGACACACGGCCATCGTATGCATCGTTAACACTGCATGCACTGACCCCAGTCGGAATGCCCACTCAACAGAGGCTTAGCACAGCCGAACAAATGACCGCGAGGCGCACCAAACAACTGCGACGCACTTGGACGGGGACAGCGGCGCGCCGGCCGACGTCGGTCCGGCGACGCCGCCGACGCCCCGTGCACCTGGCACCAGCCGGGGCAGTCAGGCCGCGGGCCGACAGCGGGCCGCACGTGCCACCGCTACCGGGTCGGGGTGTGGGCTCGCCGGCCGGCCGTGAGCGCTCTGAGGGGAAGGGGTGTGTCTGACGCCGTCGTCAGCTGAGCAGGGTCGCCGGCGCGGTGCGGCAGAGGTGCGTCGCGAGAGAGGAGCGGGGTCGGGTGGGGATGGGTCGCCGGCGGGGCGGAGTGTGTGAGTGACCGGAAGACGCGGGGAGGTCAAGTCCGCGGGGTCGCCCGAGGCTCAGTGGTGGCAGGAGGCCCGGCCGGTGACCCCCCGCCGCTCGTCTCGTCTCCCTAGCCCTTCCAGCGAGGACAGCCGACCCAATCCGGCGGCGGACGTGCCTCCGTTGGGAGGTCCAGATTCCCGCAGGCGTCATGACCTGACCTCCGCTGACCTTTGCTGACTTCCGCGCGCTCTGCTGACCTCTGCCGAAGCCGGCAGGGTTGTCAGGTCAGTTGCTCGCTATTGTTCATCTATTGTGTCTTTGGAAGATATTGTTCGCATGCTGAATAGGTGAAAACAGTTCCTGCTCACGTTTAGCGCAACGCAACGTTATTCTCATGCTAAATATCCTGGGTTATAAGTCAGCGATGTGGCTAGGCTGTTGGTCCAATCTTCTTTGCACTGCGCGTACAATCTAACTGCATGGGAAGAGACGTTTGCCTTTCCTGAACATTCTGACCAGACGATTTAAAGCGTTGGCCTCATGGTGGAAAGATCCTGGCTCAATTTCCATAGCAGAATGCCTCCACTGCCCGGGCTCCCTTCAAAGGCAACAGCAGTGAGGCTCCGGCAATCGCATCCCCTACAACAGTGTCATCCCATGGCGCTGGGCTCCCAGGTACATATTTTCGACAGCCAGCCGGGCAAATTAGCTCATCAAATATTGGACGTTTCCGAAGGAGCCCTCCCAGACACTGGGAGCGACTGCTCATGGCGCATGCCGGTCCGCGGTTAACTATGCAGCAGTGCATCGATCTCACCCGTGTAACATGCCGAGAACACTGACTGCTTGTGATGGGCAAAGAATGGTCAAATGTTGCATGTGTCGCCGTCCAGGCCTACCGTTTAGAATAAATTACATAGAGACTGTGCCACTGCACGAGATTCAATCAGACTTCTTACGGCTGGTCGCATTTCCAGCATTGATTACCGTCATCTCAGAAAATGTGCATAGCAGATCAATGCGAGTAGCGCGATCTGCGCCCGCATTTAGGCACGTCGACCGTAGCTATTTGTATCTCCAATGCAAGTGAGCCGCGAAGGCACCGCCTGAGTGCTCAGGCGCCCGAGATCGGCCCATCCGGCAGGCAGAGTCCCGTTTCGGTCGTTGAAGACAACACCGAACTCTGCCCGGCCGGGCGCCGGCTCGGAGGCATTCGGCGAACGTGACCGGGGGTTTCCGCATTAGCTCACATAGACGATCCCTGAAATAGCAGGTGCCGGTCCGTTGTTCTAACAGTTTGGTCATTGTCATGCCACGGTATGTCTGTTCGGACAGTGCTGCTGATGCACGCGCATGAATTGTTTGGCACAGCAATCCTATGAGACGAGTGGGTCATTTTCTTGATAAACAATCTGCTCCCGTTGTAACAAATGGCGGGGCAGAAGTACGTGGCAATTTAAGTCCGCAATATTCATCCCTCGAAACTTTTATGACTACGCATGCATTATCTAAGGTCGATGAAAATGCGGGGATGGATAACGTTGCAGATTGCGAACTGTGACCAACAGATGCCTAGTTACTTCCCACTACCACCGACTTCAGGCGCGTCCTGCTCCGCTGCCACCTCACTGACAGGAAGTGAGCTATGAGCTATGGATTGTCAGCTATGAGCGGCAGCTCCGGCGCTGTGACTTATGGATCCGGCAGTAACTCAGCACCGGCTGCTCAGACTGAGTGTCCTCTTTGGAACGGCTGGTGCGTTCAATGTTCCAGGGTCGTCGAACGAAGCCGTCGCTCTTCGCCCAGTCCGAACATTGCAGACGGCGCCCGGCGCGGCCGACCAGCCTCATCGGCAGAAAATGGGGGGTTACAGCTCATGCCATTCCCGAGGGCACGAATTCTTGTTCGGGAGGGGGGGGGGGCGTTACTGCTTGTTGCCAAATATAGCAGTATACGTCATTAAATTAAACAGTCTGGGATGTTGAACCGCAAGCCCCCTCACTCCCATGCCGCGGGTTTCTCGGGGTAAATATCTTCTGCTAATCAAATCCTGTGATATCTGCTGGTAATGCATCATCTGTTATCGTTGACATTTCACTCAAGCTCCAGCAGAGTTCAGCGATATGTTAAGCGTTATTAAAACCACACACATCTTGTCTGCTTGCGTGTAGCGTAGTCCTAATGCGAATGGTATTTCATAAAAGTAGCTTGCATCTAGAACAATGTTCATTTGAAGACGGCTTAAATTCTTCTAGGCACAACCCTGAGACTACCACCCGTTGAGGTCCATAGAACGCGTAGAAGTGAGACCATAACAAATATAATGCGCATTGATATATATATATATATATATATATATATATATATATATATATATATATATGTGGGGGGGTCACATTAGGCCATAAAGAGAGCAGAACAGGCTCGTTTTGCGATCAGATCAGACGAGACTGATATTTCATCTTTTTTAAAGACTACCAGGAAGGTCTCATTTTTTGCCGCACGAGGTCACAATAACAAGACAAAAATTACACAGTGCGTGATGAGGCGTGCTTGGTGCCACGGCGAATAAAATTGGGAAATGCTGGGAGCTAGCGGCTCCAGTTATCAGCAGCATGCACCCATACACGTAAACAAGTCGCATAAGGATGAAGAGTGAGATATATCTGCATCTGCATATATAAACATATTCTTTATATATATATATATATATATATATATATATATATATATATATATATATATAAGCAGTAAAAGCGTGATGGCCAAGGCAGCAGTCGCTATCATTTATGTAATTCGTCAACGCTTCGATGCATTTGTGCATCATCATCAGGACACAAGGGTACAAAGGTGTGATAAAATGAAGGGTATTTAACAGACATCGCTAGAAATAGCAATAGTCCAAAGTAACGCAAATGAAACGCAAATTTCTGCGCGCAAACAGGACGGCTTGAAAAATAGAATATTATGTGACGAAAGATCCTTTAGACTCCGTATGAAAAAGGTTAATTTATCATATGCAGAGGATATCCAGACCCCGTGATATTCAATGGCAGCTTCTTTAGGCGAATATGTACCGATTTTCAGATCCTAAGCTTAAGATAACTGCTGTAACGCCCTTATATGGAAAAAAGCCAATGTTAACACGCGCTCGGGTGGCCGGCTAGAAACCCTTCGCTCGGGTGGGGGGTCAATTTGATGCCCCTGAGATTTCGAAAACTAAGAAAGCTAGAGATACCAAATTTACAGGATGTGTTGCTCTGTACGTAAACTCACTTAGACCAAAGTTTGAGATTATTAAGTCATGATCTTCGGGTCAAATGAGGCCAAACAAGGGAAAATCTCATTTTGGTCTCTAAAGTGCCCTCAGAACCTAGATGATATCCTTAAGCAAAAGATCACATGCTCATTGAAGGTCAGTGACCTTGTTCGAACTTTTGAAGGTAATTGTGACCAAAATCATACAAGACCACTCTGAGTTTTGCATTGCAATAAGCGACAAAAATTACGCCAGGCAGCATGTTTCCAAAAAAATATATCTATTGTCTTGGGTCATTTCAGGTAAATGACCTATTCCGACCTCTAGGAAATGCATGAAAGATGTAAAATGCGGTTCCTGCTATCAATAAATTCGAAATGAGCATCAGAAACTATCCCACACGACAACCTATAAAGAGATAAAAGAGGTTGGTTTTGACCTCGGTCTGACCTTCATACCCGACCTTAAGTCAATGTCACCTACTCATTCAATATTTGTATTGCCTAAGAAAGCGTCTCAGAGATGTATGGCTTCGTCTAACACTCCGTTGTTGCATCAGATTGAACGATTCCCTAGAAACTGACTTCGCTGAAACCATGGTCTAATTTTGATCTGTCATAAATCAGCGACCTTACAAGGTACATGTAAATTTTAGATACCAAACAATGTGCTATTTAATTTTGTACAGCTACGCAAAATTTGGCGCGCCTCCGCCGCACCGTTCGGAAAGTATCCTGAAAAAAACCTTCGGGAAGGGGTCAATTTGGCTCCCCAACCGAGCGCGTGTTAAAGCCAGTAGCGACTGCTGTCTGGCCGTAAACATTGTATTGCTTCTAACTAGTCTGGGATCATTCATGCATTATATTATGTGCATATATGTATATATGTATGTATGTTATATGTGTGTATTTGTATATATATATATATATATATATATATACATACATATATATATATATATATATATATATATATATATATATATACACGTTTATATATTCCTTTAAGCGTATTTCATTGAGAACTAATAAGCTGCAGATTTTTGGTCGCGTGA
Organism: Pollicipes pollicipes; assembly: GCF_011947565.3. Classification (NCBI taxonomy): domain Eukaryota; kingdom Metazoa; phylum Arthropoda; class Thecostraca; order Pollicipedomorpha; family Pollicipedidae; genus Pollicipes; species Pollicipes pollicipes. Next base: position 22,132,242 of record NW_023596448.1, on the reverse strand, counting down.
CCTTGTTTTTTTAAGTTGACCTATTTATGCGCAGATTGGTTGTGCTCGTTGCTCACCGAGCACATACTTAGTTTTGCGAATCATGACCATGAACTTACTTGCCGTAAACGATATATGCCATATCAACTCGCGATGTTGCGAAATGTGACCATGTTTCCATGTTATGTAGGCACGTGTTTACACAAAGAGGGATATATGTACATATGGTACATATGTGTATGCATATGTACATGTATATATATATATATATATATATACATGTATATACATCATATAATGCAGGAAATTCGCTGACCAGTACCTTATCTGTCCCCCTGATGCATAGCGACAGACAGACAACATTCATGGTCACGCAACCTTGTCACAGTACATCAAACTCCCTCACCAGTGACGAATATCCCGCCTGGTACCCAGGCTTAGCACACGCCGTTCAGCCACCTTTAAAATTAAAACGGATTGTCAAAATAATCTATTCGTTTATGTTTCATGGCATTCAGATGTGCTTCAAGGAAGCGGGCCGAATGATGAGCTATTTGGGAGCCAACTACGTTTGAAGTTGGGGCTGTTCTCATAACTCATTGGTCATTTTTGCAGCGGCTGTCATGCCTTGTAATGCAACAATTTTGCAAAGTTTTGGCTTTGGTGCGGTCCTGATGAGGGCCCAATATGGGAACTGGCATTTGACAAAGTGATCATATTCACTTATTCAGGACTTACCCGGTGCTTAAAGGCTGCATCTGAAATTAGCATGTTCTGTCCGTTCTAGGAAAAGCAAAATTAAAAGCTTTTAGGATAAATCTGATTTGAAACCAATCACAGTGTATGTGAAAACTGGTTTGTACCGCCCTCCCACGACTTTGCCATTCTTCTTCCTGCAATCATCCAGCGTGCTTGTTGCTGTTCGGGAGAAAGGCTAATGCAGACGTTTTCATGAAACAAACATATTCACTGTTTCATCTACCAATATTTGGAGCGTTTCACTGACAGCCATGAAAACAGCTTGTTCTTTTGTCCAATGCGAGAACACGTAAAATTAGTGAGCAGGAACAAGACCCGAGCAAAATCAAAACTTCTTCCGCCCCCTAAGCCACGACATCCAGCCATCTTTCGCATCCCGATTTCCCTGGCAATCCCACGCGTCAGCATCCATCTGGCCCGGTGCGCGGCTGCGGCCCTCCACCCGTGATGTCACGCTCGGGTCTGCACAGTGAGGAGAGACGGGCCTGCACCAGCGGCACGCGGCCTACACCACGCAGCGGCCCCCGCTGCCACAGTTAACTCCCTCGCTCTCGGAGTCATTGGAGCAATAGCGCCGCCCACTGGCGGGAGGGAGGGCGTGCGTGGGGGCGGACGGCAGGACCGAGCTCTGCCTAGCACTGCGCGGAGCGGCGCCAGCGCTCAGCGCAGCGGCGGAGAGCGCGTCCAAGGCGCTGCTCAGGGCCGGTGCTCAGGTCGGTGTTCAGATCGGTGTTCAGGTCGATGTTCAGCCCGGTGTTCAGGTCGGTGCTCAGCCCGGTGTTCAGGTCGGTGCTCAGGGCCGGCGCTCAGGCCGGTGCTCAGGTCAGTGCTCAGGGCGGTGCTCAGGTCGGTGTTCAGGGCCGGTGCTTAGGTCAGTGTTCAGGGCGGTGCTCAGGGCCGGCGCTCAGGCCGGTGCTCAGGTCAGTGCTCAGGGCGGTGCTCAGGTCAGTGTTCAGGGCCGGTGCTCAGCCCGGTGTTCAGGTCGGTGCTCAGGGCCGGCGCTCAGGCCGGTGTTCAGGTCGGTGCTCAGGGCCGGCGCTCAGGCCGGTGTTCAGGTCGGTGCTCAGGGCCGGCGCTCAGGCCGGTGCTCAGGTCAGTGTTCAGGGCCGGTGCTCAGGCCGGTGCTCAGGTCAGTGTTCAGGGCCGGTGCTCAGCTCGGCGTTCAGGTCGGCGCTTAGGGCCGGTGCTCAGGACGGTGCTTAGGGTCGATATTCAGATCGGTGTTCAGGTCGGTGCTCACGTCGGTGCTCAGGTCACTTTCCAGGTGACCATTCAGTTTGTCACTCGGGTCAGCGTGCAAGCCGGAGCTCATGTCAAGATCAGTATTAAGGCCGGTGTTATTGCGAATGTTCAGGTGAGCTTCCGGTAAGGGTGTGGTTCAGCGTCCAAGTCAATGTCAACACCAGGGCCTAAGTGTCCTAATCAGGGCACATGCCACTGTCCATGCCATTGTGGGGCTCAGTGCTCAGGTCAGTGTCCAGGCCAGTGTCCTAGTTAGTGTGCAGGTCGCTGTCAATGTCATTGTTCTGTTCAGTTTTCAGGTCAGTGCCCAGGACCGTCTCCCGGTTAGTACACAGCCCCCCCCCCCCCCCACGTCATTGACCATTTCAGTGCCCAGGTCAGGGTCCAGATCGGTGTCGAACGCAGTCTCCTGTTGAGTATACAGGTCGCTGTTCATGTCATTGTAGAGCGCAATCTCCACGTCAGTGCCCAGATCGGTCTTCCGGTTAGTGTACAGGTCATTGTCCATGACATTGGTCGTTTCAATGCCCAGGTCAGTGGTCAGGTCAGTCTCTGTTAGTACACAGGTCACTGTCCATCGCATTGTACGGTGCAGTGTCCTGTTCAGTGCCCAGGGTATTATGCAGTTCGGTATCCTGTTCAGTGTCTCGTGACCAGGTCGCTGTTCAGTTCGCTGTCCAGGTCAGTGCTGGGATCAGTGTCGATGTTGACGAGGCCAGTGACCAGGTCGCTGCTCAGTTCGCTGTCCAGGTCAGTGCTGGGATCAGTGCCGTTATTGACAAGGCCAGTGACCAGGTCGTACTCGCGGTCGTGCTCAGTTCGATCGGTGGCACTCGATTGCTTCTGCTGTCGGCTGGTCAATACACTCCTCATCGGACCATTAGGAACAGCGGTGCGACTCTTTCCTGAGTCAGCTAGTCAGCCCCCTTGCCTGCGCACGTCCCGTTATCCGAAGCAGAGTACGCTGAAAAGCGAGGACGAAGGTGGACCCAGTTTTTGATAGGATGAACCCGGTAACTTTTGAGAATAAACAGCAGTCACTCTTGCTTGGAGAGGAAGTTCCGGTCAAGTTGGTTGAAGCATTTCGGGCAATCTTCATATCTGGATCATTCTAAAGTGATCCCAAATTCCATCATCCCCGACTGGCATCGCAGTCGAGAACGCATGTCCGAAACCAAACCGAACGACAGGCTGTTTTGAAATCCGACCAGTGAGCGCCTGACCCCTCCCATCCCCCCCCCCCGTAACAATGACGTCATGTCACTGCGCTGTCAAGTCCCCTAAAGCCCTAGCCGCCAGCCGAACCCCCGCGCCCCCTTGTTTCGCCGGATGTGGCCGTGCTCCCAGGCTGACACCAGCTGACCTTTCCTTGACAGCCGTGAAACAGTGGCGGCGATGGCATTTGTCCACGTACCGCGACAGTTACTGGGCTAATGACCCTGTGCGCTCGGACAGTTAGCGTTCGCCTCCCTGGAACGACCATCGCCGCTGGTCGGGGTGGCGCCCCGCGGCCATTCAGGAATTGATTACCCGTTATTGCCAGCGCGGTTGCGCCTGTCTCTTGTCCTGATGGCTTTGCAAAGCGAGTGCAGCTACAGCTTACTCTGCTAGCAGCGGAAACGAGAGATGCATCATGCTGCTTTTTGCAACGCTTTGCAGGCCTGGGGGTTTAATTGCGGCCGTTGTTAGCAGACCAGGGCCGCTTGGAGAACTCCGGTGCTGGTACCAGATGTGCTGGCTCGCTTGTGCTCCGTTTGAATTGACTCCCACACAAGCACGCACGGACGGAAATGTCGTTCAGGGTCGGCGCTTAGATGCCGAGGACGCCGAGGGAAGGGGGGGGGGGGCATC
>NW_023596448.1:22110911-22123411 GCF_011947565.3 Pollicipes pollicipes | reverse complement strand
AATTCCTAGGCATTATTTGAGGCTCTGTGAGCGTTCTGCACGACATGACGCCGTTTGCTGAGCGTGGCTGACGTGCCTGTCGTTTGCTGAGTGTGGCTGACGTGCCTGTCGGTTGCTGAGTGTGGCTGACGTGCCTGTCGGTTGCTGAGTGTAGCTGACGTGCCTGTCGTTTGCTGAGTGTGGCTGACGTGCCTGTCGCTTGTTGAGTGTGGCTGACGTGCCTGCCGTTTGCTGAGTGTAGCTGACGTGCCTGTCGTTTGCTGAGCGTGGCTGACGTGCCTGTCGTTTTCTGAGCGCGGCTGACGTACCTGTCAGGCACTTCACCTGGAGATGCGCCGCTCCCGGCCGCGACTGGAGGAGTTCGGCCGCCTGAGCCAGCGGCTGATGACCGGGGTCGGTGACACGGACACGGGTCAGGTCGGCAGCGCGCTGACGCACATCCTGCGGCGGCACAGCAGGCTCAGCGACAGGTGAGCGGCCGCCCCGGCCCCCGCTGTCTGTCCCTGCTGGTCTGTCTCTGCTGATCTGTCCCTGCTGGTCTGTTCCTGCTGATATGTTTGCTTGTCTGCCTCCGATGATGTGTCCCTTCTTGTCTGCCTCTGCTGATATTTCCCTGCTGGTCCGCCTCTGCTGATCTGCCTCAACTAATCTGTCCCTGCTTGTCTGTCTCTACTGGTCTACCTCTGCTGATCTGTGCGTGCTTGTCTGCCTCCGATGATCCGTCCCTGCTTGTCTGTCTCTGCTGATCTGTTCCTGCTTATTTGTTTCTGCAGGTCTGCCTCTACTGGTTAGTCTCTGCTAGTCTGTCCCTGCTGGTCTGCCTCTGCTGATTTGCCCCTGATGATCTGTCCCTGCCAGTCTGTATGTCCCCGGGCGTTTGTCCATGCTGTGTTCGAGTTTACACTGGTTGATCCATTTTTTTTTTGTTTTTCTGTTCCTTTTTTATCCCAGCATACCCTGCCGACGCGGGCATGCTGGGATATCGATGTCGGACGGTCCCTGTTAGGGCGTTGTTGCTGGTCTTTCCATGCTAGAATATTTCTGCTGGCTTATTCCTGTTGACCTTTCACTCCTGGCATGTGTTTGCCTTCTTGTTCTTGCCCTCATGTTCTTGCTGTCTCGCTCCACCCTGCCCTGCCCTACTCTGCTCTCTGCTCTCTGCTCTGCTCTGCTCTGCTCTGCTCCGCTCTGCTCTGCTCTGTCTCACAACTGTCCTACTGGCTGTCGGGGTCCGCGTCTGCCGCCTGCGCATTCCCGCACACCCCGTCCTCGCCTGCCTCTGGCGTCATTTGACCTCCCATCCCTGTGTTCTGTTGCAGTGTGCTGGCGCGCGGCCGACGACTGCACGCGGCCGTCTCATCCTTGTGCCACATCGACGCCACCCTGGAGCACTTCTCCACCCGCATGTCGCAGATTGAGTCTCAGCTGAGCCGCGTAGAAGGCCAGGTTGGCCTCATCGGCACACCACCGCCACCTAGGGGACGGACGCGGAAGCTGAGTAGCGGACGGCACCTCTTGCCGTTCGCGAAGGATCGGCCGGTGGTGGGACAGAATGGCCGGCAGGTGCGAATGGGATCTGGGCAGAGCCCGAACCAGATCCGGCAGGAAGGAGCGCCACTGCGAATGGATCTCGAAAGGGATACGGAGGCCCTTCGGAAGCAGATGGACAGATTGAAACCCTGGCTGGACATGAATCTGTTGAGGACTCATCCTAAAACATGGCAGGTAAGTTCCTCCAGCCCACATTGCTGTGTCTTGTTGACATTTATCTTCATGATTCATGAATCATTGATAGCGGCATTCAGTCTCTGTAGAGTGAGGCAATAGTATATTTTCACAGTTTGGTCTCCGAAAAGAGATGCGTCACGGCGAGAAAAAGAATGCTAAAACACTCGGCATAGCAACATCCAATATGCATGAAATGAGAGGTTGGAGATTTCAAGACGTTGATGTTCTAGACCACCGGATCGCATAATCTGTTTGCGTTCACAGCCTGTTCCGTGCGTTTTTAGTTATTTTAACTTTTACCAGGGGATCCGAACCACGGAATTTGCACACTTCTCTATCGGTCATATTACTTGGTGTTATTCTGAGCTTCCACGCATTTTCTCCGGCGCTGCTATCAAAGTCTTCCACAGTTGTCTCCAATACATGCGTCTCGGTCCGCTCTCGACCAAGCTTCAGACATTTCCCGCCAGGGGGCGCCGCTCGGCTGTCAACGAAACACATATAGATGTCGCCTGAATCACCTCGAGAAGCGGCTCCGTGTCGGTGCGATCGCTGGTGTGTTTTGTGGTTGGATTAACAGTAGTTACGACCAGGTCTCAGCGCTATATACGCGCGAACCTCTGCGAACGGACTGCGTGGGTCTGGAGTATGGACAGGTCGACAGACTCCAGGGACGGTCACAGGTCGACAGACTCCAGGGACCTTCATAGGTCCCCAGACGGCCGGTCAGCTGGACTGTGAGTCGCGGATCCCGCAAAACGCCGACAGGTCCCTGATAAGGCAAACGGATTGACCCTCTTTTCCTCAAGCATAGCTTCATCCAGCATTCTCGCCACGCCTAGCCTTGCCTTGCCACACCACCGAGAGGATGCTGCGACAGTCCATGATGGCTGTGCCCCTCCCCCCCCCCCCCCAGTTGGGCGTTCCGTCCGGGTCCTCTTGCTCACACTGACATCGACTCCCCGAGTGCCGCCATCAGTCCTCGGTAACATAGATGATACAGATGGTCACAGTGCTGTGGAACATGCAGGAAATGAATGCGCAGATGCCTTGTAAAACGAATATTCTGCCACAAACTGTACTACTTTTTGTAGAACAAAATCCTACGTCATCGGACGCCTGAGGGCGAAATGTGATGGACATAACTCCGACGAGTAGGCCTCACTCGTGACATACGATATGTGTAAACAAACTCCACACAAAGTGTTAAAGTGTTGACATCTGAATCACTTACAATGTCTGCATGATGAAGTTCGTGATATTCCAAAAGCTTGCGCTTTGAAGGCTTTTCTGACTTGATTGACAACTCCAACAAGGCGATAAATCATGTAATGGTTTGGAAAACACACCGTGGAAGCGTAATGCAAACAATGCATTTTGAGAGTAACAACTCGGTATGAGTAGTTTAAACCTCTTTTCGTCCGCCTTTAGCTTGTGTGTGCAATCAGATCTGAAGAGATCCCCACTATCATCGGTGGATACTATCAACAGAGAGAGCCAGTGATGGCAGTCACGATCAGAATCCTCTGCGCTCAGCTTTTCACGTGTGCATTATCACTGTCAGCGTTTGTAAAACATTTCAGCTGCTCACTTTTTGCCTCTTTTGGCTCTCTTTTTGCCTCTCTCATTTAATGCGTAACACAAATGTAATGTTTTGTTCAGGAACGGGATACGGTATGACATTTACGAAAATTCAGTCTGATCCGGTGAGTATTCAGTTGATTGTTCCGTCATTTCAATTGGACCTTGCCTGCAGTGAGTTGTCGTTTTTACGAATTACACGTACGTCAGGTGTCAGGGATGAACTCTATGTTCCATGTTTGTGTAGTTAACTTATCGCCGATTTGTCTTCCCATCTCGCGTCTTCAAACTTGTCCAGGCTCAGGACAAAGACGGCATTTGAAAGAGCGTTCAATGACACCAAGCTTCAGTTACATCCTTTTACAAGCTTGCAAGCTTTACAAGATTTTACTGAAGCTCTACAAGCCTCAGTTACAATCTGCTGCGCTGCCATGTCCTCCAAGTCTTTGAGGAAGTTAGCATTGCGCTTATGACCTTGGCATGGAAATAAACACAATCAACACCTCGTTCTCCCAAATGATGAACCTATGGTGAGACTCATGAGGGAGATGTTTCAATGAAACCCGTGAGGCGTGGATGCTTGCTTAACGTTTCAAATTTCTCAACATTGATTGCCTCTGACCCGTCTCGTTTGGTGAGAAATGGTGATAGATATCACCAGCATTTAAGCCGGCCTCTGTTTTTCTCTTAACCTCTTTCTACCCAGCCGAATTTGCTCTACCCGTATCCGAGATCCGTGAGGTCGGTGTAAGGAGCGCACATGACTCGACATTTGAATAATACTGGGCTGGCCTTGCAAGGCTGCTGTTCGTAATCTGATTCTGACATTGCTCGCGGTCGCACTGCGGAGATTAATGAACCCCTTATTCCTTCATGGCATTGCGCGTGACAGCCAGCTTATCCGAGACAGGAAACCTTGCTCCGCAAAAATGGTCATTTTTTCTTCTAGCCTTGCCTGCGTCGACAGCTGGATGAAATTTATTATCTGAAATGCAGCAGTAAACACCGGCGGAGCTGCGCAGCACGTCACCTCCCACTGGCACGACCTGAGAAGGAAACCCCAGCTTCTAACATGCGACGGCCGAAGCCAATCGACCACATTTTTCTCGCAAGCCTGTTGCCAGGCAACCAGTGCAAACAGCGGCGGCGGCGGACTAATCCTCCGCACAGGAATGTGACGGCCGTTGTCTGTAAGCTGGAGGGCCGTTAGCAGCGCAACTGAGCTGAGCATGGCCGCTGAACCGAAGCTGGAGTCTGGCGTGAGTGCCACGGGCCACGGGAAGTTTTGAGTGGACTGTCCATGGACCTGTGAGATGAAGAAGCCGCTAACCGGGGGCCCCAGAGATCCCTGCCAGTGATCGAATAGTCTGATGAACTGCAGGCCTTCATTCCTGGGTCCGGCGGTGGTCTTAAGACGTGGGGAAACTTCCTGGTGCCAATCGTCGGCAGTGACCTGCGATTTCGGATTGTGTTTGTGCTTCGGCTATTAACCATCATACCACCATACATGTACGCTGCAACAATGGACCAAAACATTTGCACAATAAAACGCTGAAATATTTTTTTGATGCAAAATACCTTGAACACACCAAACTCATGCGTCTCACTCGGTTGGTTGTGGACACTGCGAATGGCTTGCATTCCCCCGGTGTCAGTGCTTTGTCCCATTCGACTGTGGGTGGTGAGTTAATGGTCTGATGCATCGCACTGCCCTGACCTGCACGATTCAGGAGCAGGACCGACGCAGCAGTTCGCACTTCAGCTCCACGTTTCGCACGTGCTGCACCGACTCCTGACTCTGAGTCACACTCGTAGTCGCCCCTGACCGCCGGAGTCACGCACCGAATGTTGCCTCACGCTTGGTTCATATCGTGAACCGACCTAAGGCCAGCACTAGCAACGGCTTAGATAGTACGTGAGAGCAGGAATGGGCATATTTTCCTAAAGGTTGTAATCCATTTGTCGATATGTTCTTGTGAAACGCACTGCAATCCAGGAAAATCCTTTGCCTAAGGTGGATTGTGATTGCCGATTATCAGTGAGACCCTTTCGGCTGTGACGAATGATAAGGAGAGTGAAAAGAATGTTTGACGCCAATGATGGTGATACAGTTTTTATTTTGGTTCGGCGGGATATGAACAGTAAATCTAGCTTACTATGGGTTGAGCTTAGCAATTTCTTCAACGATGGCCGGGAGGCCGGGGTACCGCCACAGGTTAAAGGTGTGTGTGGCGGGGGCCATACCTGAGGTGGGGGTCTCAACCCGGGGGCCCAGAGACAAGGGAGGCCTGTCTCTCGACTCAGGGACGCAGAGACAAAGGGGGGAAGCCTGCCTCTCGAACCGGGGGCCCAGAGACAATGGGGAGCCTGTCATTCGACCCGGGGGCTGTAGAGGTTACTTAACAGGGTCTCTTGTACCGCACTAGACACAGTTTTCTGCATCAGCCAGGGGTCTCATTAACCGAATGAAGGCGCGATTAGGGCTCAATAATGTTGATCATAGAGTCCTCCTGCATCGCTCAGATGACCTTAAACATGGATGCAGTTTTCTTATCCAGTTGGGTGAGTTCCACCTCTCCCAACTTGGGCTACATCTCGCCAAATTTTGGGAAGAAATTGAGCTAAATCCGGGGAGAACCTCATTTTTAGGTGAATTTAGGGAATAGGTTGTGTCATTTGTCATTGTTCTGCCACCCCTCCCCCCGAAAACGTTTTGCGAAACTACGCCCCTACTGTCAAACAATTAAAAGACATTTCTGTCGCAGGGCCTCTAGTACCTAGCAAAGCGGCCCACTACCCTCCTGATAAGAGCTGTGAAAGCTGTTGGGTCTATTGGCCAAACCGGTGCAGGTCCAGGGATCCAGAATGCTTGTCAGATGATCGAGCTCACTCGGGCCTCTGAGGCGATGAATGAACGGACCGAGAGGTCTGTTCCCAGTTCTGACCCTACTGGTAGAGGTACCAGTCACAGGCTGTTGGTAGTGGTAGTCAGCAGAGAGCCCCGGTACGAAAAAAGGAGTCCAAGCCTTGCGGAGGCGGTGGAGAAGCTCCGTCGATGCGAAAGCCTAAGTGCTCGGACTTAGGAACACACTACCCGCGTCGGCAATAAGAACCCATTGACAATGTTCACGTTAAAAGCTCTTGTTTCAGAAGTGGTGTCGTGTTGAAGTTTGTGGGTTAGAAGTTCTTTTAATGCACATAATATTGTGCATCAGTTTTGTGTTACCATTTTTGTTTTGGAGGAGTTCATGCGTCAGGGGTTATTGCATTAGAAGTAATATCGTGTAGAAGTTCGTGCATTAGAAGTAATGTGGCGTATAAATCATTGCATTAGAAGTTATATTGCTTACATAACCCTGTGTTGGAAGTTTCTGCACGCAGAAATAATGCTTCGGATAAGTATTTGTGTTAGAAGTTATGTCGCGGAAGTTACGCCGTTAGCAGTAATTGCGCTAGAAAATCTACCATCAAACCTTATAGAGCATGTCCCCTTCTCTACGCGCTGCGGCACCGCTGGTTGAACGAGTTCCAGAGATATATGGGCGTTAGCAGTAAACGTTCAGTCGAAGGGCTTTCACCGGCAGCGAGCGGTGAAATACATCTGCGGTTTTTCCATTTCAATCTGTATAGTTGTCAGCCGACACAGGCTTTGCACAATGCGTTGATATGGGTTTACAGAGGCACTGATTAAAGGAACTGTTCTAAGGACTAAAGGAACTGTTCCACATTTGTATAGAAGTTTTGGAATAAGATAGCCATTTGCATGGCCTTTCCGTGCAATTCACAGTCATGTCCTTCTTAAAACTTCAAAGCCCCTTGTTTGAATTCCTCGTTCGGTGAGTTCTAACACATAAATCATCATAGATAATACAGTAATAATAGCCTTGTTCCCCGGAGAGAAAAACAGGAGAATGGAGAAGTGGATGGGTTGATAGTTCGGCAACATGCCCTTATTGAAGCAATAACAGAAGTGTTATTGCTTCAATAAGGGCATCTTGCCGAAATACCAACCCATTTATTTCTCCATTCTTTTGGTTTCTCCAGGAATAAGACTATTTGCTACTGTCTTATCTATGTGAATAATGTTTTTTCGACAATGCACTGAACAACTTCCACAAATCATCAGCTGAACCATGCAACCCGTAGAAGTCCAAGTATGTCGCTCTGGCCGCTACAGCTGTAATTTTTGATGCGGTAACTCCAGAAGTGACTTTGACGTCATAAGGACGTTTCATGACGCAATCAAACGATGACGTGAAAAGGCCCCATAGGAGGAACGAAAACATATATTAAGGGCAGCCAAAGCACATCAATAGTCAATGTGGGCTTTTCTCATCTATGTTGTTAACCCCCCATCTGCAAATGTGGATCAGGCCCTGCTCATGGTTACCCGTGGCCATGCTCTTGGTGACTCATGACTTTCAAGAAAGTACCGATTTACTCCTGGAATACGTGCAGGCCGTCCCAGGCCTTTTTTCTGTTCAAAGGGTTAAATCTTGATTTCATGCGCATAATGGATAATTCACGTCTCGTTCTGTTTCTAGCAAGATGCAGCCGTACCAGTTAATGTGCTGTCGATAAGAGGTCACTGAAATGACTGAAAAGAGGTCACTGAAATGTTCCATACGCATACCACAAAGGGATGCCGGTAGTGTAGTGGTTAACGCGTCTGCATTAACCTCTGCGCGTGTGGGACACCAGAGGTACGGGGTTTGATTCCCCGCGGTGGCCCGCCCTTCTTGTCAGGGGTGAGAGGCAGGCGACGCCATATAGCCTCAGCCTCAGCAGCTGAGTGCGTCGTAAAGCCCCAATGACGCACGACGTATACCCACAAACATCTGGCGGCGCATGAAAACAATGGGCCAGAAGTTAAAGCTCCAGAATCGCGGCGGATGCCGGGGCGGTGTGTTTTGGAACATGACATTCTTGGCAGCTGAGTGTTGTGCCATGTGGATGCACCTGTGCGCCGTCTTACTGTTTGTAGGCCGCCATTCGTGTCACTTGGTAAGTGCCGAAGAGAGACACTGGAGGAGGGATATTTTGATGAAGAGCAAAATGTTGTTTAATGTGCGGTGTTCAGAATAATATGACAAGGGTCATATAAAGTACTGTGGCGTCTGAAAATTTATATGTTTAACAAATGAATATCAATTTAGCCATCACACAAATGATGTGGGAGCTGTTCTTCCAGGAGGTCAGTTCACAAAAATGGTATTCCACCTCTTGTGTGGAAATGACAAAATTGCTTACTTTGACCTCACAATAGGGCGTGGAAAATCGCTCTCGACCCTTCACTTTCCAACCGCCTAAGGCAAGTAGGGCAAGGCGAAGACACTTCCGCCAAAGATTAGAGGCTAAAGGTATTTCAGTCCAGGATGGTTTACAAAAAGCGGCAAGCGAGCAATGCAATCCGCAATCTAATCTTTCCTTGCAACATCGGTGTAAAGACTCATGCTCGCAAGAATGCCGTCCGCATTATTAGTTCCGGCAATTTAATCGTCTCCGCATCCGACAAAACCGAGCTGGTGCCTGTGGTGCATGTCGAGACATCAACATATCACCTGCAGGACGGCGCGCGGTGACTACCTGCCATGACTACTATGTGCGCGGTGACTACTTCATCACAGCGCGGTGACTACCTGCCATGACTACTACATACGCGGTGACTACTTCATCACAGCGCGGAGACTACCTGCCAGAAGCGCATCAATCCTCGGCTGGTACCAGCCCGCTGACTTCCCAGGCATTGATCGCGTTCACAACCATCCACAAAGACCTCTGTCGCATTCTATTGGCCTGCATTTTCACCCATGTGCGCTGCTCCAACCAGGGAATTTAAACGCTGCTGCTTCTGAGCGTATATAAACGACCCGGCCCTGCTCTGTAATCGAGCTGATTGGCGCGACCAGTCGACTCTCTAGCAGATTGGGCCGATGAGCGCTGTTTGCCGATGATGGGACCAGCCCCAGCTCCTGTGTCTGCGGTCCCGGCATGCCTCGTGGGGATGATCAAAGTCAGTCGCCAATCATCACCGGGACTCAGACGGCTTGTAATTCACTGATCAGCATTGACCAGCGACGATAGCCGTTGAGCTCCATACCCGGAGCTCGATCGTCCGGAACTGAGCACGTGCCTTTGCAATGACACCATTACTGGTGTCCAGTGAAGTTCGGCGCCGGTGATCCGTGCTGACATCTCAATGGAGCATCGGCTGGCGTGGATGGCGTAGTTGTAGATGGTCAGCCGAAGTGGCTGGCCTCTGCAGAGGATAAGCTGGATCTCCTGACGTCTGAGTGGCCTCTGCAGAGATAAGGTGGATCGTCTGACGCGTTTGTATAGAATCAGTTCAAGGACAGAGTTCAGTACAACCGACCAGGGAACGTGCATAGGTACAGGAGTCAGCTGGAGGCGTTCGAAGGGATCCATAGGAGTCGTCGATGTGTCTGAAGAGCAACAGTCGGAGAGGTAGACGTGTCTATGGAGGACCAGTCGGAGTGGCCGACGTGTCTGTAGAGCATCAGTTGGAGTGGCCGACGTGTCTGTATAGCATCGGCCTGAGTGACCGACGCGTCTCTAGAACCAGCTGGAGTGGCTCACGTGTCTGTAGAGCACCAGCTGGAGTGACCGACGTACCCCCAGCGGATGAGGCGGGACCTGAGCGCCTGGCTGTGAAGTCGCACCGCCCCCTGAGCGGGCGACGAGGTCGGGACGTCTGCGCCGCCGCCGCCCCGCCGCCGCCGCCGCCGCATCGCGTCGATCAGAGAGACGGGAGGCGGCGGCGGCGGCGGCGGCGGCGGTGGTCAGTGCGGTCGGAGGAGCTCCGTGCCGGAGGAGCTCGGGCGGGGCGACCCGACAGGTGGCAGCAGCGGGGCGGTACGGGGCTGGGGCGCGCTGGGGGCGGTGGCGACGCTGTGAACGGTGACTGCTGGCTGCGGACGCGGAGATACCTGTGGATTGTGTGGGGAGAGTGGTGACCACTGCCGACTGGGCGGCTTCGGAACGCAGTCGGTTCGGGGATATCAAAGGGCGTCAAGGTACATTGGGGACCTTTTTCAGTTACCTCAGCCTGTTTTTGGGTAGAAATGAGTGATCAAGGGCGCTTTTTATGAAAACGTTGGTGAGTATTGGACTAACAGTCAGCAAAAGCGGATAATTAGATCCGTACTATATCATGCATCAGAAAATTTAAGATGTTTTATCTACATTCCACGGTTGGATTTTATTGTAGTCTTTTCGCAGGTCTGATCACCTTTCTGCTGAATAACATGTCGTGTTACCTTGTGAAATGCATCCAGTGCGGGATGCATTAACACCGAATTCGATCGCGATAGACCATCCTTAGCTTACGCAATTTTACAAGACACCAATTCGACACAAGTGTTCATAACATGCATTAGCATGCATCAACACACATTCAGTCAAAATGCAGTACCAGTGGTATACGCCGGTTCTTTCCGTTTTTCCGCGCACAGAAACTCGATGTTTTTTGGGGCAGGGACAGTGCAATATGGTTTTAAGTTTATTGTTTGACCTGAGCTCATGCATAAACTGGACCGAAGGAAATGACCAATCGGAGTGAGCTCAACCCTCAGGATACTTGTTCTGAAGAGTTTGTACATCGCCTAGAAACCTGCTGCACAATTATCGTTCCGTAGCGTGCACCGAGTTCGTCACGGAGGCAGTAATGGCCTGTCGGGGCCGGGGTGCCAACAAGAGGGAAGAGTACAGCAGCGGCGATCAGAAAAGGGTTTCTGATGTGGTTTCACTACGTAGGTATACTGGGAGGCGATGAGGCTGCGGCCGACGAACGCTGCAATGCTGATCGTGTGACATGAAGATGCTGTGACATTTCGTGAGCTGGGAGAGATTGAAGGCATGCATGCATGCAGAAAACTTAGCAGAGGATGAATCCACCATAAAGCATTTAAGGAGACATTAATGTTGCAGACCATGCTGAAAGCTGCATGGCGGGATGTAATGCCGCCAATTCTTCCGTGATGACGCATCATAAGACATAGGTGTCGGCTTGGATATCGTGATGTTGCCGCTACCCCGGACCGCTTGAGAGGAGCCGGAGGCCATCCAGCACGGTAAAGATAGCCGTGTTCGTACCTCGCCTGCCCGGAAAAGCCCTGTCGGATGAGCCTGCGCTGTCCCGCGGCCGGCGGTCGCTGCGACTGTAGGCGGCTGAAGGCCCGCCTGGACGACGCCAGAGACAGACCTGCCCCGCCGGGCCCGCACGTGCCGGCTGAAGCCCGCTCGCGCCCAGGCCTGCGCCAGCACACTGGCCCACGTTCGGAGCCCCACCCTGACCGGCGTGGTCCACATCTGCACCCGCGCTTTGGCGCTGGTCCACGCCCTGGCCCCCACCAGCATCCGCACATGCCACAGCTACGCCTGAACCTACAGCCCTGCCTAAATTGGCGTCTTGACCCACACCAACGGCTTGGCTCACACTCACATCGTGAACGATGCGCGGCTCCCGACCCACTGCGTCCGGATCCATTCTTCCCTGACCCACTCTGCCCTGACCCTTTCCTCTCGGACACACTCCAGACTGACCCACTCCGCCGTGACCCTCGCTACCCTGACTCCCTCCGTCCCCGGCGTTCGCGGGAGGACCTGAGCCTGCCCTGCGCGGGGTCGGAGCGCGAGTTGTGGGGGCGCACCGTCCGACCCATCGGGGCTACGATGCCCCGCGGCGTAACGACCGTCGCGCTGCAACTCCGCCGTCGGCCGATGGCGGCGCCACCGTCGACGGCAACCGGCGGCGAGCTCAGTGCGGGCTGCGGGCGGCGCGGTGGCGGGTGGGATTCCTGCGGCGGTGGACGGGGACGCGGCTACGGCTTCAGCACGGCCATGATTCTGCCGGAGCGCGGCGAGGACGACTCGAGCGGCGTGAGCTCGGCGTCGAGCGCGTGCGCGAGCGACACCGGCCGGCGCGCGCTGCCGGACGGCCATGCCACGCCGCCCAGTCCGAGCCCGGAACAGGCCGGCTTCAGCGTGTTCGGCGACAAGCTCGACCTCTTCATGGAGATCCTGCAGACGCGCGAGCGCATCCAGCAGGTGAGTGCGCTGCGGACCGTCGCCAGCCGGCCGCGGTCGCCTCCGCTTTTTGCCGGCGACACGGGGGCGACACGGCGGCGCGCGACCGTAAGAACTGGCTGGCCGGTTAAGCAGGCGGGTTTTTG
>NW_023596448.1:22042477-22110307 GCF_011947565.3 Pollicipes pollicipes | reverse complement strand
GATCATCGGGGGAAAACCGGAAAGAGACCATCCACTGAGCCTCGACTGTGACCACCGACAGGAAACTGAACAGGACCACCGACTTGGACACGACCGCGGGCGGGGACCGGATCAGGACTCCCGACTGGTACTGTACCGTGACCACGAGCGGGGAAAGGACCAGAACCCCCGACTGGTACTGGACCGTGACCACGAGCGGGGAAAGGACCAGAACCCCCGACTGGTACTGGACCGTGACCACGAGCGAGGAAAGGACCAGAACCGCCGACTGGTACTGAACCGTGACCACGGGAGGGGAAAGGACCAGAACCCCCGACTGGTACTGGACCGTGACTGCGAGCGGGGAAAGGACCAGAACCCCCGACTGGTACTGGACTGTAGCCACGAGCGGGGAGAGGACCAGAGCTCCCGACTGGTACTGGACCGTGACCACGAGCGGGGAAAGGATCAGAAACCCCGACTGGTACTGGACTGTGACCACGAGCGGGGACCAAACCTGGACGCTCTACTCGCACCGGACCCGGACCTGCGATCGGACCCTGAACTGGTCATGCGAGCGAGCTCTGACGGCGACACCGGAGAGGCGCTGGACCGGGCGAACTGGGAGGCGACCGTCGCTGAGCTGCTGCGGTGGTTGGACCGCTCTGAGCAGGCCGTGGGCCGTCTGCCGCCGCCGGGCCACGCCGCCTGCGTGCTGGAGCTCCAGGTCAGGGAGCAAAAGGTGAGACATCAGGAAACGGGGGTTTATGCCGAGGAACAGACGGTGAGACACTAGGGAACGGAGGTCCAGGCCGGGGAACAGAGGTGAGACACCAGTGAACAAAGGTCCAGGTCAGGGAACAAAAGGGGAGACATCCAGCGGAGGTCCCCGTCAGGGAGCCGGAGGTGAGACGCCAGGAGACAGAGAAACAGGTGATAACGGGAAGCGGGACGCGACACGCCAGGGGATGAGAGCTCTAGGTCAGGGAGCAGGAGGGGAGCGGGGTTCACGTGACGCTAGGGAGCAGTTGTGTCATGTCGTGTCTGCCTGACCTGCACACTGGCATCAGTGCAGTAACGTGCGGCTTATTTCCCACAGAGGTAGATGCGATTCATTTGTCAGGCTACTCTTCGGAACTTGCTATCAAAATCAGTAAACAAGTAGTTACCATTTCACTCACGATCGCCTAGGGGTAAAGCTATATGCTCCATCGATTGCATTCCATTTTCCCATCCGGCGATCCTGAAGTGCTCGGATACTCCTCCCCTCCCCCACAAGGCGATTGCGGGTGTCGAAATACCCCATGTGATGCTGAGTTAAGTTGTCAACCAGAGCCCATCTCAAACTCAATCCGAACTTTTCATTTGTGGATGCATTATGCAGGGCGTAATTCCTAAGCATTACTTGAGGCGCTGCGAGCGTCCTGCACGACATGGCGCCGTTCGCTGAGCGTGGCTGACGTGCCTGTCGTTTGCTGAGTGTGGCTGACGCGCCTGTCGGTTGCTGAGTGTGGCTGACGTGCCTGTCGTTTGCTGAGTGTAGCTGACGTGCCTGTCGTTTGCTGAGTGTAGCTGACGTGCCTGTCGTTTGCTGAGTGTGGCTGACGCGCCTGTCGTTTTCTGAGCGCGGCTGACGTACCTGTCAGGCACTTCACCTGGAGATGCGCCGCTCCCGGCCGCGACTGGAGGAGTTCGGCCGCCTGAGCCAGCGGCTGATGACCGGGGTCGGTGACACGGACACGGGTCAGGTCGGCAGCGCGCTGACGCACATCCTGCGGCGGCACAGCAGGCTCAGCGACAGGTGAGCAGCCGCCCCGGCCTCCGCTGTCTGTCCCTGCTGGTCTGTCTCTGCTGATCTGTCCCTGCTGGTCTGTTCCTGCTGATATGCTTGCTTGTCTGCCTCCGATGATGTGTCCCTTCTTGTCTGCCTCTGCTGATATTTCCTTGCTGATCCGCCTCTGCTGATCTGCCTCAACTAATCTGTCCCTGCTTGTCTGTCTCTACTGGTCTACCTCTGCTGATCTGTGCGTGCTTGTCTGCCTCCGATGATCCGTCCCTGCTTGTCTGTCTCTGCTGATCTGTTCCTGCTTATTTGTTTCTGCAGGTCTGCCTCTACTGGTTAGTCTCTGCTAGTCTGTCCCTGCTGGTCTGCCTCTGCTGATTTGCCCCTGATGATCTGTCCCTGCCAGTCTGTATGTCCCCGGGCGTTTGTCCATGCTGTGTTCGAGTTTACACTGGTTGATCCATTTTGTTTTTGTTTTTCTGTTCCTTTTTTATCCCAGCATACCCTGCCGACGCGGGCATGCTGGGATATCGATGTCGGACGGTCCCTGTTAGGGCGTTGTTGCTGGTCTTTTCATGCTAGAATATTTCTGCTGGCTTATT
Source organism: Pollicipes pollicipes (assembly GCF_011947565.3). Lineage (NCBI taxonomy): Eukaryota > Metazoa > Arthropoda > Thecostraca > Pollicipedomorpha > Pollicipedidae > Pollicipes > Pollicipes pollicipes. The sequence continues at coordinate 22,107,943 of NW_023596448.1, read as the reverse complement.
CCTGTTGACCTTTCACTCCTGGCATGTGTTTGCCTTCTTGTTCTTGCCCTTATATTCTTGCTGTCTCGCTCCACCCTGCCCTGCCCTACTCTGCTCTCTGCTCTCTGCTCTGCTCTGCTCTGCTCTGCTCCGCTCTGCTCTGCTCTGTCTCACAACTGTCCTACTGGCTGTCGGGGTCCGCGTCTGCCGCCTGCGCATTCCCGCACACCCCGTCCTCGCCTGCCTCTGGCGTCATTTGACCCCCCATCCCTGTGTTCTGTTGCAGTGTGCTGGCGCGCGGCCGACGACTGCACGCGGCCGTCTCATCCTTGTGCCACATCGACGCCACCCTGGAGCACTTCTCCACCCGCATGTCGCAGATTGAGTCTCAGCTGAGCCGCGTAGAAGGCCAGGTTGGCCTCATCGGCACACCACCGCCACCTAGGGGACGGACGCGGAAGCTGAGTAGCGGACGGCACCTCTTGCCGTTCGCGAAGGATCGGCCGGTGGTGGGACAGAATGGCCGGCAGGTGCGAATGGGATCTGGGCAGAGCCCGAACCAGATCCGGCAGGAAGGAGCGCCACTGCGAATGGATCTCGAAAGGGATACGGAGGCCCTTCGGAAGCAGATGGACAGATTGAAACCCTGGCTGGACATGAATCTGTTGAGGACTCATCCTAAAACATGGCAGGTAAGTTCCTCCAGCCCACATTGCTGAGTCTTGTTGACATTTATCTTCATGATTCATGAATCATTGATAGCGGCATTCAGTCTCTGTAGAGTGAGGCAATAGTATATTTTCACAGTTTGGTCTCCGAAAAGAGATGCGTCACAGCGAGAAAAAGAATGCTAAAACACTCGGCATAGCAACATCCAATATGCATGAAATGAGAGGTTGGAGATTTCAAGACGTTGATGTTCTAGACCACCGGATCGCATAATCTGTTTGCGTTCACAGCCTGTTCCGTGCGTTTTTAGTTATTTTAACTTTTACCAGGGGATCCGAACCACGGAATTTGCACACTTCTCTATCGGTCATATTACTTGGTGTTATTCTGAGCTTCCACGCATTTTCTCCGGCGCTGCTATCTACAAATCAAAGTCTTCCACAGTTGTCTCCAATACATGCGTCTCGGTCCGCTCTCGACCAAGCTTCAGACATTTTCCGCCAGGGGGCGCCGCTCGGCTGTCAACGAAACACATATAGATGTCGCCTGAATCACCTCGAGAAGCAGCTCCGTGTCGGTGCGATCGCTGGTGTGTTTGTGTGGTTGGATCAACAGCAGTCACGACCAGGTCTCAGCGCTATATACGCGCGAACCTCTGCGAACGGACTGCGTGGGTCTGGAGTATGGACAGGTCGGCAGACTCCAGGGACGGTCACAGGTCGACAGACTCCAGGGACCTTCATGGGTCCCCAGACGGCCGGTCAGCTGGACTATGAGTCGCGGATCCCGCAAAACGCAGACAGGTCCCTGATTAGGCAGACGGATTGACCCTCTTTTCCTCAAGCATAGCTTCATCCAGCATTCTCACCGCGCCTAGCCTTGCCTTGCCACACCACCGAGAGGATGCTGCGACAGTCCATGATGGCTGTGCCCCTCCCCCCCCCCCCCCCAGTTGGGCGTTCCGTCCGGGTCCTCTTGCTCACACTGACATCGACTCCCCGAGTGCCGCCATCAGTCCTCGGTAACATAGATGATACAGATGGTCACAGTGCTGTGGAACATGCAGGAAATGAATGCGCAGATGCCTTGTAAAACGAATATTCTGCCACAAACTGTATTACTTTTTGTAGAACAAAATCCTACGTCATCGGACGCCTGAGGGCGAAATGTGATGGACATAACTCCGACGAGTAGGCCTCACTCGTGACATACGATATGTGTAAACAAACTCCACACAAAGTGTTAAAGTGTTGACATCTGAATCACTTACAATGTCTGCATGATGAAGTTCGTGATATTCCAAAAGCTTGCGCTTTGAAGGCTTTTCTGACTTGATTGACAACTCCAACAAGGCGATAAATCATGTAATGGTTTGGAAAACACACCGTGGAAGCGTAATGCAAACAATGCATTTTGAGAGTAACAACTCGGTATGAGTAGTTTAAACCTCTTTTCGTCCGCCTTTAGCTTGTGTGTGCAATCAGATCTGAAGAGATCCCCACTATCATCGGTGGATACTATCAACAGAGAGAGCCAGTGATGGCAGTCACGATCAGAATCCTCTGCGCTCAGCTTTTCACGTGTGCATTATCACTGTCAGCGTTTGTAAAACATTTCAGCTGCTCACTTTTTGCCTCTTTTGGCTCTCTTTTTGCCTCTCTCATTTAATGCGTAACACAAATGTAATGTTTTGTTCAGGAACGGGATACGGTATGACATTTACGAAAATTCAGTCTGATCCGGTGAGTATTCAGTTGATTGTTCCGTCATTTCAATTGGACCTTGCCTGCAGTGAGTTGTCGTTTTTACGAATTACACGTACGTCAGGTGTCAGGGATGAACTCTATGTTCCATGTTTGTGTAGTTAACTTATCGCCGATTTGTCTTCCCATCTCGCGTCTTCAAACTTGTCCAGGCTCAGGACAAAGACGGCATTTGAAAGAGCGTTCAATGACACCAAGCTTCAGTTACATCCTTTTACAAGCTTGCAAGCTTTACAAGATTTTACTGAAGCTCTACAAGCCTCAGTTACAATCTGCTGCGCTGCCATGTCCTCCAAGTCTTTGAGGAAGTTAGCATTGCGCTTATGACCTTGGCATGGAAATAAACACAATCAACACCTCGTTCTCCCAAATGATGAACCTATGGTGAGACTCATGAGGGAGATGTTTCAATGAAACCCGTGAGGCGTGGATGCTTGCTTAACGTTTCAAATTTCTCAACATTGATTGCCTCTGACCCGTCTCGTTTGGTGAGAAATGGTGATAGATATCACCAGCATTTAAGCCGGCCTCTGTTTTTCTCTTAACCTCTTTCTACCCAGCCGAATTTGCTCTACCCGTATCCGAGATCCGTGAGGTCGGTGTAAGGAGCGCACATGACTCGACATTTGAATAATACTGGGCTGGCCTTGCAAGGCTGCTGTTCGTAATCTGATTCTGACATTGCTCGCGGTCGCACTGCGGAGATTAATGAACCCCTTATTCCTTCATGGCATTGCGCGTGACAGCCAGCTTATCCGAGACAGGAAACCTTGCTCCGCAAAAATGGTCATTTTTTCTTCTAGCCTTGCCTGCGTCGACAGCTGGATGAAATTTATTATCTGAAATGCAGCAGTAAACACCGGCGGAGCTGCGCAGCACGTCACCTCCCACTGGCACGACCTGAGAAGGAAACCCCAGCTTCTAACATGCGACGGCCGAAGCCAATCGACCACATTTTTCTCGCAAGCCTGTTGCCAGGCAACCAGTGCAACAGCGGCGGCGGCGGACTAATCCTCCGCACAGGAATGTGACGGCCGTTGTCTGTAAGCTGGAGGGCCGTTAGCAGCGCAACTGAGCTGAGCATGGCCGCTGAACCGAAGCTGGAGTCTGGCGTGAGTGCCACGGGCCACGGGAAGTTTTGAGTGGACTGTCCATGGACCTGTGAGATGAAGAAGCCGCTAACCGGGGGCCCCAGAGATCCCTGCCAGTGATCGAATAGTCTGATGAACTGCAGGCCTTCATTCCTGGGTCCGGCGGTGGTCTTAAGACGTGGGGAAACTTCCTGGTGCCAATCGTCGGCAGTGACCTGCGATTTCGGATTGTGTTTGTGCTTCGGCTATTAACCATCATACCACCATACATGTACGCTGCAACAATGGACCAAAACATTTGCACAATAAAACGCTGAAATATTTTTTTGATGCAAAATACCTTGAACACACCAAACTCATGCGTCTCACTCGGTTGGTTGTGGACACTGCGAATGGCTTGCATTCCCCCGGTGTCAGTGCTTTGTCCCATTCGACTGTGGGTGGTGAGTTAATGGTCTGATGCATCGCACTGCCCTGACCTGCACGATTCAGGAGCAGGACCGACGCAGCAGTTCGCACTTCAGCTCCACGTTTCGCACGTCTGCACCGACTCCTGACTCTGAGTCACACTCGTAGTCGCCCCTGACCGCCGGAGTCACGCACCGAATGTTGCCTCACGCTTGGTTCATATCGTGAACCGACCTAAGGCCAGCACTAGCAACGGCTTAGATAGTACGTGAGAGCAGGAATGGGCATATTTTCCTAAAGGTTGTAATCCATTTGTCGATATGTTCTTGTGAAACGCACTGCAATCCAGGAAAATCCTTTGCCTAAGGTGGATTGTGATTGCCGATTATCAGTGAGACCCTTTTCGGCTGTGACGAATGATAAGGAGAGTGAAAAGAATGTTTGACGCCAATGGATGGTGATACAGTTTTTATTTTGGTTCGGCGGGATATGAACAGTAAATCTAGCTTACTATGGTTGAGCTTAGCAATTTCTTCAACGATGGCCGGGAGGCCGGGGTACCGCCACAGGTTAAAGGTGTGTGTGGCGGGGGCCATACCTGAGGTGGGGGTCTCAACCCGGGGGCCCAGAGACAAGGGAGGGCCTGTCTCTCGACTCAGGGACGCAGAGACAAAGGGGGGAAGCCTGCCTCTCGAACCGGGGGCCCAGAGACAATGGGGAGCCTGTCATTCGACCCGGGGGCTGTAGAGTTACTTAACAGGGTCTCTTGTACCGCACTAGACACAGTTTTCTGCATCAGCCAGGGGTCTCATTAACCGAATGAAGGCGCGATTAGGGCTCAATAATGTTGATCATAGAGTCTCCTGCATCGCTCAGATGACCTTAAAACATGGATGCAGTTTCTTATCCAGTTGGGTGAGTTCCACCTCTCCCAACTTGGGCTACATCTCGCCAAATTTTGGGAAGAAATTGAGCTAAATCCGGGGAGAACCTCATTTTTAGGTGAATTTAGGGAATAGGTTGTGTCATTTGTCATTGTTCTGCCACCCCTCCCCCCGAAAACGTTTTGCGAAACTACGCCCCTACTGTCAAACAATAAAAAGACATTTCTGTCGCAGGGCCTCTAGTACCTAGCAAAGCGGCCCACTACCTCCTGATAAGAGCTGTGAAAGCTGTTGGGTCTATTGGCCAAACCGGTGCAGGTCCAGGGATCCAGAATGCTTGTCAGATGATCGAGCTCACTCGGGCCTCTGAGGCGATGAATGAACGGACCGAGAGGTCTGTTCCCAGTTCTGACCTACTGGTAGAGGTACCAGTCACAGGCTGTTGGTAGTGGTAGTCAGCAGAGAGCCCCGGTACGAAAAAAGGAGTCCAAGCCTTGCGGAGGCGGTGGAGAAGCTCCGTCGATGCGAAAGCCTAAGGCTCGGACTTAGGAACACACTACCCGCGTCGGCAATAAGAACCCATTGACAATGTTCACGTTAAAAGCTCTTGTTTCAGAAGTGGTGTCGTGTTGAAGTTTGTGGGTTAGAAGTTCTTTTAATGCACATAATATTGTGCATCAGTTTTGTGTTACCATTTTTGTTTTGGAGGAGTTCATGCGTCAGGGGTTATTGCATTAGAAGTAATATCGTGTAGAAGTTCGTGCATTAGAAGTAATGTGGCGTATAAATCATTGCATTAGAAGTTATATTGCTTACATAACCCTGTGTTGGAAGTTTCTGCACGCAGAAATAATGCTTCGGATAAGTATTTGTGTTAGAAGTTATGTCGCGGAAGTTACGCCGTTAGCAGTAATTGCGCTAGAAAATCTACCATCAAACCTTATAGAGCATGTCCCTTCTCTACGCGCTGCGGCACCGCTGGTTGAACGAGTTCCAGAGATATATGGGCGTTAGCAGTAAACGTTCAGTCGAAGGCTTTCACCGGCAGCGAGCGGTGAAATACATCTGCGGTTTTTCCATTTCAATCTGTATAGTTGTCAGCCGACACAGGCTTTGCACAATGCGTTGATATGGGTTTACAGAGGCACTGATTAAAGGAACTGTTCTAAGGAACTAAAGGAACTGTTCCACATTTGTATAGAAGTTTTGGAATAAGATAGCCATTTGCATGGCCTTTCCGTGCAATTCACAGTCATGTCCTTCTTAAAACTTCAAAGCCCCTTGTTTGAATTCCTCGTTCGGTGAGTTCTAACACATAAATCATCATAGATAATACAGTAATAATAGCCTTGTTCCCCGGAGAGAAAAACAGGAGAATGGAGAAGTGGATGGGTTGATAGTTCGGCAACATGCCCTTATTGAAGCAATAACAGAAGTGTTATTGCTTCAATAAGGGCATATTGCCGAAATACCAACCCATTTATTTCTCCATTCTTTTGGTTTCTCCCAGGAATAAGACTATTGCTACTGTCTTATCTATGTGAATAATGTTTTTCGACAATGCACTGAACAACTTCCACAAATCATCAGCTGAACCATGCAACCCGTAGAAGTCCAAGTATGTCGCTCTGGCCGCTACAGCTGTAATTTTGATGCGGTAACTCCAGAAGTGACTTTGACGTCATAAGGACGTTTCATGACGCAATCAAACGATGACGTGAAAAGGCCCATAGGAGGAAAACATATTATTAAGGGCAGCCAAAGCACATCAATAGTCACATGTGGGCTTTTCTCATCTATGTTGTTAACCCCCCATCTGCAAATGTGGATCAGGCCCTGCTCATGGTTACCCGTGGCCATGCTCTTGGTGACTCATGACTTTTCAAGAAGTACCGATTTACTCCTGGAATACGTGCAGGCCGTCCCAGGCCTTTTTTCTGTTCAAAGGTTAAATCTTGATTTCATGCGCATAATGGATAATTCACTCTCGTTCTGTTTCTACAAGATGCAGCCGTACCAGTTAATGTGCTGTCGATAAGAGGTCACTGAAATGACTGAAAAGAGGTCACTGAAATGTTCCATACGCATACCACAAAGGGATGCCGGTAGTGTAGTGGTTAACGCGTCTGCATTAACCTCTGCGCGTGTGGGAAACCAGAGGTACGGGGTTTGATTCCCCGCGGTGCCCGCCCTTCTTGTCAGGGTGAGAGGCAGGCGACGCCATATAGCCTCAGCCTCAGCAGCTGAGTGCGTCGTAAAGCCCCAATGACGCACGACGTATACCACAAACATCTGGCGGCGCATGAAAACAATGGGCCAGAAGTTAAAGCTCCAGAATCGCTGCGGATGCCGGTGCGGTGTGTTTTGGAACATGACATTCTTGGCAGCTGAGTGTTGTGCCATGTGGATTGCACCTGTGCGCCGTCTTACTGTTTGTAGGCCGCCATTCGTGTCACTTGGTAAGTGCCGAAGAGAGACACTGGAGGAGGGATATTTTGATGAAAGCAAAATGTTGTTTAATGTGCGGTGTTCAGAATAATATGACAAGGGTCATATAAAGTACTGTGCGTCTGAAAATTTTATATGTTTAACAAATGAATATCAATTTAGCCATCACACAAATGATGTGGGAGCTGTTCTTCCAGGAGGTCAGTTCACAAAAATGTATTCCACCTCTTGTGTGGAAATGACAAAATTGCTTACTTTGACCTCACAATAGGGCGTGGGAAATCGCTCTCGACCCTTCACTTTCCACCGCCTAAGGCAAGTAGGGCAAGGCGAGACACTTCCGCCAAAGATTAGAGGCTAAAGGTATTTCAGTCCAGGATGGTTTACAAAAAGCGGCAAGCGAGCAATGCAATCCGCAATCTAATCTTTCCTTGCAACATCGGTTGTAAAGACTCATGCTCGCAAGAATGCCGTCCGCATTATTAGTTCCGCAATTTAATCGTCTCCGCATCCGACAAAACCGAGCTGGTGCCTGTGGTGCATGTCGAGACATCAACATATCACCTGCAAGGACGGCGCGCGGTGACTACCTGCCATGACTACTATGTGCGCGGTGACTACTTCATCACAGCGCGGTGACTACCTGCCATGACTACTACATACGCGGTGACTACTTCATCACAGCGCGGAGACTACCTGCCAGAAGCGCATCAATCCTCGGCTGGTACCAGCCGCTGACTTCCCAGGCATTGATCGCGTTCACAACCATCCACAAAGACCTCTGTCGCATTCTATTGGCCTGCATTTTCACCCATGTGCGCTGCTCCAACAGGGAATTTAAACGCTGCTGCTTCTGAGCGTATATAAACGACCCGGCCCTGCTGCTGTAATCGTAGCTGATTGGCGCGACCAGTCGACTCTCTAGCAGATTGGGCCGATTGAGCGCTGTTTGCCGATGATGGGACCAGCCCAGCTCCTGTGTCTGCGGTCCCGGCATGCCTCGTGGGGATGATCAAATCAGTCGCAATCACCGGGACTCAGACGGCTTGTAATTCATGATCAGCATTGACCAGCGACGATAGCCGTTGAGCTCCATACCCGGAGCTCGATCGTCCGGAACTGAGCACGTGCCTTTGCATGACACCATTACTGGTGTCCAGTGAAGTTCGGCGCCGGTGATCCGTGGCTGACATCTCAATGGAGCATCGGCTGGCGTGGATGGCGTAGTTGTAGATGGTCAGCCGAAGTGGCTGGCCTCTGCAGAGGATAAGCTGGATCTCCTGACGTCTGAGTGGCCTCTGCAGAGATAAGGTGGATCGTCTGACGCGTTTGTATAGAATCAGTTCAAGGACAGAGTTCAGTACACCGACCAGGGAACGTGCATAGGTACAGGAGTCAGCTGGAGGCGTTCGAAGGGAATCCATAGGAGTCGTCGATGTGTCTGAAGAGCAACAGCCGGAGAGGTAGACGTGTCTATGGAGGACCAGTCGGAATGGCCGACGTGTCTGTAGAGCTCCACCTGGAGTGGCCGGCGTGTCTGTATAGCATCAGCCGGAGTGATCGACGCGTCCCTAGAGTACCAGTTGGAGTGGCTCACGTGTCTGTAGAGCACCAGCTGGAGTGACCGACGTACCCCCAGCGGATGAGGCGGGACCTGAGCGCCTGGCTGTGAAGTCGCACCGCCCCCTGAGCGGGCGACGAGGTCGGGACGTCTGCGCCGCCGCCGCCGCCGCCGCCGCCGCCGCCGCATCGCGTCGATCAGAGAGACGGGAGGCGGCGGCGGCGGCGGCGGCGGCGGTGGTCAGTGCGGTCGGAGGAGCTCCGTGCCGGAGGAGCTCGGGCGGGGCGACCCGACAGGTGGCAGCAGCGGGGGCGGTACGGGGCTGGGGCGCGCTGGGGGCGGTGGCGACGCTGTGAACGGTGACTGCTGGCTGCGGACGCGGAGATACCTGTGGATTGTGTGGGGAGAGTGGTGACCACTGCCGACTGGGCGGCTTCGGAACGCAGTCGGTTCGGGGATATCAAAGGGCGTCAAGGTACATTGGGGACCTTTTTCAGTTACCTCAGCCTGTTTTTGGGTAGAAATGAGTGATCAAGGGCGCTTTTTATGAAAACGTTGGTGAGTATTGGACTAACAGTCAGCAAAAGCGGATAATTAGATCCGTACTATATCATGCATCAGAAAATTTAAGATGTTTTATCTACATTCCACGGTTGGATTTTATTGTAGTCTTTTCGCAGGTCTGGTCACCTTTCTGCTGAATAACATGTCGTGTTACCTTGTGAAATGCATCCAGTGCGGGATGCATTAACACCGAATTCGATCGCGATAGACCATCCTTAGCTTACGCAATTTTACAAGACACCAATTCGACACAAGTGTTCATAACATGCATTAGCATGCATCAACACACATTCAGTCAAAATGCAGTACCAGTGGTATACGCCGGTTCTTTCCGTTTTTCCGCGCACAGAAACTCGATGTTTTTTGGGGCAGGGACAGTGCAATATGGTTTTAAGTTTATTGTTTGACCTGAGCTCATGCATAAACTGGACCGAAGGAAATGACCAATCGGAGTGAGCTCAACCCTCAGGATACTTGTTCTGAAGAGTTTGTACATCGCCTAGAAACCTGCTGCACAATTATCGTTCCGTAGCGTGCACCGAGTTCGTCACGGAGGCAGTAATGGCCTGTCGGGGCCGGGGTGCCAACAAGAGGGAAGAGTACAGCAGCGGCGATCAGAAAAGGGTTTCTGATGTGGTTTCACTACGTAGGTATACTGGGAGGCGATGAGGCTGCGGCCGACGAACGCTGCAATGCTGATCGTGTGACATGAAGATGCTGTGACATTTCGTGAGCTGGGAGAGATTGAAGGCATGCATGCATGCAGAAAACTTAGCAGAGGATGAATCCACCATAAAGCATTTAAGGAGACATTAATGTTGCAGACCATGCTGAAAGCTGCATGGCGGGATGTAATGCCGCCAATTCTTCCGTGATGACGCATCATAAGACATAGGTGTCGGCTTGGATATCGTGATGTTGCCGCTACCCCGGACCGCTTGAGAGGAGCCGGAGGCCATCCAGCACGGTAAAGATAGCCGTGTTCGTACCTCGCCTGCCCGGAAAAGCCCTGTCGGATGAGCCTGCGCTGTCCCGCGGCCGGCGGTCGCTGCGACTGTAGGCGGCTGAAGGCCCGCCTGGACGACGCCAGAGACAGACCTGCCCCGCCGGGCCCGCACGTGCCGGCTGAAGCCCGCTCGCGCCCAGGCCTGCGCCAGCACACTGGCCCACGTTCGGAGCCCCACCCTGACCGGCGTGGTCCACATCTGCACCCGCGCTTTGGCGCTGGTCCACGCCCTGGCCCCCACCAGCATCCGCACATGCCACAGCTACGCCTGAACCTACAGCCCTGCCTAAATTGGCGTCTTGACCCACACCAACGGCTTGGCTCACACTCACATCGTGAACGATGCGCGGCTCCCGACCCACTGCGTCCGGATCCATTCTTCCCTGACCCACTCTGCCCTGACCCTTTCCTCTCGGACACACTCCAGACTGACCCACTCCGCCGTGACCCTCGCTACCCTGACTCCCTCCGTCCCCGGCGTTCGCGGGAGGACCTGAGCCTGCCCTGCGCGGGGTCGGAGCGCGAGTTGTGGGGGCGCACCGTCCGACCCATCGGGGCTACGATGCCCCGCGGCGTAACGACCGTCGCGCTGCAACTCCGCCGTCGGCCGATGGCGGCGCCACCGTCGACGGCAACCGGCGGCGAGCTCAGTGCGGGCTGCGGGCGGCGCGGTGGCGGGTGGGATTCCTGCGGCGGTGGACGGGGACGCGGCTACGGCTTCAGCACGGCCATGATTCTGCCGGAGCGCGGCGAGGACGACTCGAGCGGCGTGAGCTCGGCGTCGAGCGCGTGCGCGAGCGACACCGGCCGGCGCGCGCTGCCGGACGGCCATGCCACGCCGCCCAGTCCGAGCCCGGAACAGGCCGGCTTCAGCGTGTTCGGCGACAAGCTCGACCTCTTCATGGAGATCCTGCAGACGCGCGAGCGCATCCAGCAGGTGAGTGCGCTGCGGACCGTCGCCAGCCGGCCGCGGTCGCCTCCGCTTTTTGCCGGCGACACGGGGGCGACACGGCGGCGCGCGACCGTAAGAACTGGCTGGCCGGTTAAGCAGGCGGGTTTTTGTGTGCGGAGCCGGCGCCGACGCGGTGGGTGTCGCCCGGTGCCGGTGCGGTGAACGGGCCGGGTCCGCCCCTGTGCGGGGGGCGCGGTACCCGGTCTGTCAGCGGTGCCCGGTGTCGGGTGTCGCCCCGGCCGGTCACCGGACGCCACCGGCGATTTGCACCCCATGTCGGCTCTAATTGTGGCCCGCCGTGCATTTTGTAAAGGTCGGAGGGCTGTACATGGGTGAAAGTTCGGCCGAGTTACGACCTGTGAGGCACGTGCTCAGTACCGTAGAATGGCTAGATCAGGTGTCTGGATATGGGGCACCTTCCGGTAGAGTCCGTTTGATTTACTGTCTGTAGATTTGTTGCAACTTAATTCCCTGAATCGCAGCTATGAACAACACATCCCCTTGCGAACACCGTATTCCGTTTCTTCCGCCGTGTTTAAATAAGCGATAAGCTATGAAGCGTCTCACGAACCTCAAACCAGGTGCACATTCGCGCCAAGTTCTAAGGCACGGTGCGCCCCAATCCAGCACAAACGAGCCAGCCTAGCGAGCGGGTCTTGATCGGCATCGCTAACAAGAGGCTGGCGGTATTCGGCACACCAGCGATGCGAAGTGAACTGGCCGATCCGCGTCACGCGCCCCAATCGGGCCCGAGTCCGAGGTCTTTGTGTGTTCAGACGAGCCGGCCAATCCACATTCCAACTGCAGTGTCTCTACAATGAGCCTGTCCCGCTCCTGTGAACACGTTTCCGGCTCTTTGAGTCCGTGGTGGCTGGCCTGGCGTCGGGCCTCGGCGTCCAGGATGGCACTGACGTGGTCAGGCAGATGGGGCGGCGAGAGCCGGCAGCCGGTTCGGGGTTGTCGCCGTAAGCTGTGGGAGCTGCCGGCGGCTCGATCTGACGCTTGACGGACCCGAGCTGCTGTAGCCCCGATCCGACATATGACAGACTCGAGCTGCTGTTGGCCCGGTCTGACGCTTGACGGACCCGAGCTGCCGTAGCCCCGATCTGACATATGGCAGACTCGAGCCGCTTTTGGCTCGATTTGACATATGACAGACTCGAACTGCTGTTGCCCCGATCTGACATATGACAGACTCGAGCTGCTGTTGGCCCGATTTGACATATGACAGACTCGAGCTGCTATTGGCCCGGTCTGACGCTTGACGGACCCGAGCTGCTGTAGCCCCGATCTGACATATGACAGACCCGAGCTGCTGTTGGTCCGACGTGACGCATGACAGACCCGAGCTGCTGTTGGTCCGATCTGACGCATGACAGATCCGAGCTGCTGTTGCCCCGATCTGACGTATCCGCGCTGCTGTTGGCCGTGCCGGAGTCGACACGGGGTGTCCTACACAATTAATCCCATGAGTGAGTCGGCACTAAGGCAACACGCAAGCATATGTCTCACAACGACATCATGCTCCCGACTGAACATTCGACGCCGACATTAGACTGAGTATCAGACATTTTAAATCTGCAGCGCCTGTTGAGACTTCACATTAGGCTGGCCTTTTAAGCAAAGCGTCCAAACTAGCCACTCAATCAAAAAAATACGTCTCGTTCATATCAGCGTTGTGCTGTTCAACACTCTTGGAACCGATGGAGATTACATCGCTTTTGAATGGTATTATGAAGGGGATCGGTCCGATGAGTGACGCAGCTGCGGCGGGGCACGAGACCGTTAATTGGTCGGCACGCTCTGTAGCCTGCCTTAGAAGGAGTGGGGGATCTCTTGGTCGACGGGCGTCATGTTAATCTCATGAGTCTTAACTTTAAACTCGTTTAGCACAGTCCCGTGCTTCATGGACACAGACTAGATTTGGTGATGGCTGATAGTCCTGTGTTAACACGCTGATCGGCGCTGTAGCTAGGCTGGTACAACTCCGTATCATAGTCGCCTCTGACGTGCTGAGCCGCGACTTTACTTAGCGAGAACAGTCCCAACTTAGCGAACTCAGCCCTGACCCAGTGGGCGTGGCTCTGACTTGGCAGGCATGGTTATGACCAAGCTCTGCCCTGCTTGATGGGTGCTGACGTGACTTGGCGGGCACATCCAGGGCCTGGTGACCACCGCGATGACTTGGTTACCACGGCTCTGGGTTGGTGAGCATATTGTTGGTCGGTGAGCACAGCCCTGACTTGGCGAGCACAGCTCTCACCCCTGACCACAGCTCGGACATTGTCATCACCACTCTGTCTCCGTGAACTTATGCCTGACTTACGAACGCCACCTCGACGTTGTGAGCACAACCCTGGCTTTTCAGGAGCTTAACTGCATGTGAGTTACTAAGTGAGCTATGCCCACCAGCCCTGACTCTGTAAGCACAGCTCTGACTTGCCGAGCGGAGGAGGTGTTGGCCGCCGTTCCGTGCCTGCGAGGAAGCACGTGCCGCCGGCAGGCCGACACGCATTCCTCCCGGCGTCGCTGCAGCGCGCCACTCCAGCTATGCTAATGAGGCTGGGCATTGTTCAGCGGCTGGCCACGGGCTAACGGCGGCCGATGGCGAGCCCACGCCGACTGACAGGCAACACAGCGGAGCGGGAGCACAGGGAGAGCACAGGGAGAGCACAAGAGAACGGGGGGAGGCCAGCGGAGGGAGCACAGAGCGGGACGAGTGCAGGGAGGAGCAGAGGGGAAGAAGCAGAGGTGAAGAAGCTCAGGTTAGAGAGCACTAGACAGGAAGCGGACGGGAGAAGCATAGAGCAGAGAGCACAGGACATGGAGTGCGGGACATGGAGCGCAGGACATGAAGCACAGGACAGGACTGGACAGCTCAGAGCGGGGCGTAATGAAAGCATGACACAACCTCACTCACGCTAAGGCGAGACCCGTTTGACAGCAGACCAGACTGTCTGGACTTGACGAGCCGTCAAGGCTGTCGGAAGAGGCCGCAGCCGTTGGAACCCACACAAAGCGGGACCATCAGGACAACAGGACAACTGTCCGACAGGACAAGACAACCGCCCCGACCGTCACAGCAGGACCGGCTGGGTAACGCTGTCAGCACTGGTCTTATCTGCAGCACTGCTGACTGGCCAGTCAAGTCTGGCAACACTGCTGACCGGTCGGTCACGTCTGGCAACACTGCTGATTGGCTGATCACGTCTGGTAGCACTGCTGGCCGGCCAGTCACGGCTGGCAGCACTGTTGACCGGTCGGTCACGTCTGGCAGCGCTACTGACCGGCTGGTCACGTCTGGCAACACTGCTGACCGGCTGGTCACGTCTGGCAACACTGCTGACTGGCTGGTCACGTCTGGCAACACTGCTGACCGGCTGGTCACGTCTGGCAACACTGCTGACTGGCTGGTCGCGTCTGGCAGCGCTGCTAAGCGGCCGGTCACGTCTGGCAGCACTGCTGACCGGCCGGTGAAGACTGGCAGCACTGCTGACAGGCCGGTTGCATCTGGTAGCACCGTTGACCGGCTGGTCACGTCTGGCAGCGCTGACGACTGCCCTGTCGCAGTCGATCTGGCAGACATGTAGGCGCGCTCCGCTGCTCACACGGGCTGAATCCCGATCGTCTGCCCATCAGGCCGCCGCTGCGGGCCGGCCTGGTCAACCTTGTCGGTGACTCTCCCTCCCCTCCGCCCCCTCCCCCTCAGCCTCCCACCCTCGCCGGCCTGCACGCCGGCTCGTCACGGGAGGCTGAGCGGCGGGGAGCGGCGGCCCACGTGTGAAGCAGACGCCTCCCCTCCCTCTTCCGTCGAAGCCGGCGGGCCGGCGCCGCACCTGGAGACCTGAGACTGAGCGGCACACGTAGCTTACAGGAAGCTCACACGCCCTATCTGTCGACGGGCGATGTAAAGCATTGTTTAAAAACTGGCGCCAACCCCGATGCAGGGGTGCTGGCATGGAGCTGGCGGCTCTCGGCTGTCATCGGCACTGGTGGCGGCGCGCAACGTGCCCGGTGAATGCCAGCAGTTCGCGGTACCAGCCAAGTGCCGTCATCGTACCGCGTACTGCTCGAGTACCCCTCCGGTACTGACTCGGCACCGGTCGCCAGCACCCAGGGTGCAAGAACCTTGAACCTGACCGCCACGTGTGAGACCTCGCTGTCAGCCGCTGTGAATTAACCGATTTGGTCAGTGGCAGGGATTAGGTGTACATAAAAGCCTGGACAAACTGAGAGGTCCCGCTGTCTATGAAGATGTATTGCTGTGTATCCCTATGACCGCCAATTAGTGATTTAATTACCCGTGTTAGTGCCGTAGCCTTCATCATTTCCGATCATTTGGTAATCATAGTTATTTCATTACCTGTGTTAGTGCCGTAACCTATGTCATTAATGTTCATCTATTAATCCCGTGTTTTGCTCTGGAGAAGGAGGAACAATCCATACAGACGGACCCGGTAATCGAAGTAAAACCAGTGGTTAAAACGATTGCTGGTGGTAGTAACAGCCAGCCCGAGTTGATGTCGGTTCGATTCGGCCACCTGGCACGGGAACCCTCCACACCAACCACAGCTGGTAATGGACGACTGAATGGCCGGTCCCAGGTCCGTTCCAGCCGAATCTCACCGTCGGGCCCGCCTCCGTGGCAAACCCGTGCTAATGATATCAGGTCGTGACCCGGACTGAGCACGCTGGTATGAGAGTGCTCTTGTGTGAATGTTTTACAGGACCCGACCGGACCAAGTCCCCGCTGATAACCTACGAGCGCTGTCATGACCTGATTTGCTTTGAAGATCTGCTGATGCTGCACCGGCCTGAACAGATCTTTGTTGGTGATCTGTCAGCCGCTAAACTGATCTGTTTGCATAGTCTTTGGACGCGAGTCTTGCCTGTTTTTGTTGGGCATTGGCCTTGACCCAACTTGGTCATGCCGTGGGCCTGAAGGCACCGGCCTAGCCCGACCCGGCAGATTCGTAACGCCGCGGTGGCCGGTGTGCAGCGGCGCGTCGCCCTTCTCTGTGGCGCCGCGCCACATTATGAGTCACCGCAACGGATTCGCCCGCTGCAAACCGCGCCACCGCCGCCGCCGCCGGTGCCGCCGCAGCGCTGGTCCGATGGATTACACGCGGTCCGAGCTGAGCCAGACTAAACTGCTCGGGTTCGGGGCACGGCAGCGCGGGACTCGGCGGCCGTGTCGAGGCGAGCTCCCCCCCCCCCCCCCTCCCCCACCCCCGTCCGCCGAAGCGGGGCGGTGCTCCCGCTGACCCGCGTTGGCGGGGTCACACGTGCCGGCCGTGCACAGGCCGACCTAGTGGCCGGGTTGTGGCCGGCTTTCGCGCTGCTGTGAGTTCATCCGATAGCGGGCGTCGTCAAACGGGTCCCCGACGTCGCGTGTCGTTAGCGCCTGTAGTGTGCTGTCGCTGTGGAACGCGCGCTGTTCTAGCGCGCCGGTAGTTAGGCCTGCGGAGTGGAGCACGCAACATTAAAGGAAACGCGGTGAAGTCCCTGAAAACTACAAATCACGGCCATGATGGTGGTCCCTGGTCATCATCGAGTGATCTTCAATCCCATAAGTGCACTTCTCCTCAGCTGAGCCTCAGATCTTTGGTGCATAGATATGTGATCTTTAATAAGATCTTTGCTACATGGATCTTTGGTCTTTGATCAGATATTTGGTTTTTAATCAGAGATTTGGTCTTTAATCAGATATTTGGTCTTTGATCTGATGTTTGGGCTTTAATCAGAAATTTAGTGTTTAATTAGATCTTTGGTCTTTTATGAGATATTTGGTCTTCTATGAGATATTTGGTCTGTAATGCGATCTTTGGTGCACAGGTCATATCTCCTTTAGTGCACAGGTCTTTGGTGCACCTGTTCACAGAACTGCGCCTTGAGAACGCCGCTTGCGCCGGACCGGGCCCGATGCGCCACCTGATTCACGGACCGCCTGTCGCCTGCAGCGTCCTGCTTCGTCGCGCAGCACCATTCTCACCCTCCCGTGGGCCGGAACAGCGACGGCAGCTGCACTCCGCTGACGGTCTAATGGTCCTGTGTTTCTGAGCGCACGCAGGGCGCCAGCTGGGCCTCCGAATGATCGAACTCTGGCACCGTGCTCTCGCTAACTGCATCAGTGACCTGCTGGTTTTTGCACATCCGCAGTCATTTTTGGCATTTGGCAGACTTGGCTTCCCGTTCTGAACGGTTCGTACCCGTTTAATTCTCCTATCTGATTGTGCCTTTCAGGTATGTGTTCATTCATTTCGATTCCGGGTGTTAGTGCTGACCTCAAACCCTCCACACCTGTTCTATTTCATGTTGCCGGATGCCTCGTAACACGACGTGGTTTTGTGCGCACGTACATCCTTCACAAATACCTCCCGCTGCCTGTTCCGATTCTTTGTGCGCTCTGATTCAGATGCCTGGCTGTCGCGTTACATCCCCACCCGTCCCAACGCAAACAACTCCGCGCGCGTCGTATTTGGCTTCCTCTGCTCGGTCTCTGATCCAGTGATCCTCAATTGGACTCTGACGCCTGCCCAAGCCAAGGCTGTCTGTCCCGGTAGACGATTACGAACGACATAATCGGCGAGCGATGTAATGTGGATCTCATGGCGATGGTTTTGACGCTCTAGGCTCTGTGCCGCTGGGTAATCCGGCATCCTATAATTTGTGTGCGCGTGGGGTGGTTCGTGTCCAGTTCCTCACAAGCAGACATCCACCTGTTCCCTCAGCGCTCCCCCACGGCCTCATCCCCGCCCGGTCCCCGGCCGCGCCGCCCCGCCCCGCCACGGAAGCGGGGGGCGCCCGAGCGCACGGAAGCGGGACAATTGTGGGCAGCCAGCCGGGCGGAAGGTCAGATCAGCTCGACTTTCCAGCGTCGCCCGGCCCAAACCGGTTCTCGGCACCCTGATACTCGAGGAACGTGACCTGCCGGCCCACAAAGGCGGCTGCAAAGGTGTCCGCAGGTGGAGGCGTGTTTGTTGCTCATTGTCGCTCCGGTCAGTATGTCAGGCGGGGCTGGGCGGCGGCGCCGGCGCAGGGGTGCGCAACGCAGCGTCACTCCAGCAGGTCTGCGCAACCGCGCCTCGTTATCGCGATAAGTTTCAAGCCACGGGACCGCTAGTCCGCGCGGACCTCGTTGCCTCAGCGCCAGGGATCACATGCTTGTTAGCCCATGTCAATATGGCCGTGGTATTGACAACACGCACGCTGATAGCGCCAGTCGAGCGGCGCGCTGGACCGCTGACTGGACCACTGGTCCCGCTGACAGATGACGTCATTGCCATCGGCTCGTAGACAGATGAGGCCACCGGTCGGCTGAGGCGACCCGTGTTCAGATTTAGGGTCAGGCTGTCCGTACAGCGTCCTTGCGTGGCGGGGCCGTGGATTGGGGCCACGAAGCGGCGAATACCAGCATGCTGAGGAAGGGAAAGGCATGTCGTACGCGACTGGCGGCTCGACACAGCCCATTCCGCGTGCTGCACAAATAGGCGGCCCTGTTCGCCTGCAGCGCTTCAATGTCGCACACGAGGTGAGAAGTCGTAATCATCCGAATGTTTCACCTCAAACAAGTTGATACGTGAAATAATGGAATCGTTTATGCGTGGAGCTGCGTGGAAATTGTTAGTTTTCCCTTAGGCGTTATTGTTAGTTTTCCCTTAGGTCTTAGGCGTTCGTATATAATAGGTTACCAAAAGGAGACGTCTAACAAAACTGTCTAAGGAAAGATGCAAGCTGCTATCGGTTTGGTGATGCTGAACATAAGCAAATGGTGTGGAATTTTATAGTGTCCTTTGTATCGTCAATGTGGATCATAATCACTCGCTCTGTGTGGCGGTGACATATGTATTTTATAGCGTGGGTAAATGTAAAATCTCGTCACTCGAACTAGTTTACCACAAGCCATGCAACTAACAGTCCTTTGTCTTTTTGAGATCACGCGGTGATTTGAACGAAGGGACTAAGTATGTAAGAATCGACGATCCAGCCCTGGAGAGATGGAAAGAAATGAGGGGGGGGGGGGGCGTCGACTGCGTGATCATTCCGCTAAAAAGTTTGGCAGCCGGCAGGGTATAAGGAAAAAGGAACGAGAGAGAAAGAGAGAGAGAGAGAGAGCGAGAGAGAGAGAGAGAGAGAGAGAGAGAGAGAGAGAGGAGAGAGAGAGAGAGAGAGAGAGAGAGAGAGAGAGAGAGAGAGAGAGAGAGAGAGAGAGAGAGAGAGAGAGGAGAGAGGAGAGAAGAGGAGAGAGAGAAGTAGAGGAAAGGGAAAGAGAGGGAGAGAGAGAGAGAGGGGAGAGAGAGGGTGGGAGGGAAAGAGAGGGGTAGAGAGAGAGAGAGGGGTAGAGAGAGAGGGGGAGGGAGAGAGAGGGGATGTAGAGAGGAGAAAGAGGCGCGCCATATCTAGGACTAAAGACCCTATACGGCCGACCACGCGCGCTCGTGGCCTGTCACACGTCGTTACAGGCCGTTTTTGTACGTCGGCCTGCCATTGAGCGCCGCTCCTAATATATGGCGCCGCTCTGGGGTGCCGTCCCCCCCCCCCCCGACGCCTCCCCGTTGCAGCCGCGGCACGTCACCTCCTGTATCCACATCAGGACCTCGGGAAGGGGGAGGGGAAGCGGATCACGGTGTCACGGCGGCGTGCTCAGACGGATGATGAAACGGATGGCGTGTTCGCGGGCCGTGTGGGTAGTCATCGCAAGCCGCGGATCTTACCGACCAACGGTGGTGTTGCTGACCCTGGGAATTCACGGGTGAAATGCTGACCGTCCATGGATAGTAGGCGAACATAACTTGTCGGTTTTGATCTTCGGTATGGTGAACACCGCCAGCCGTCATCATCGGCTCGCTGTTCATGCGTCCGCCGGTTCACCGGTTCATCGGCTCACGTGTTCATCGGCTCACTGGTTCACCGGCTCACCGGTTCACTGGTGCACTGGCTCATGGGTTCATCGGCTCACCGGCTCACCGGCTCTCTGGTTCACCGGTTCACCGGTTTGCTCAAGTTCAACGCGAGCAAGCATGCACAACTCGTCAGCTGTATCATTCCCGCGGTTGCTCCGCACGCCTCTTTTGCGGAGTCACAGCCGCAACGACTCATGACTGTGACTCTGGCAACCGCGACACGAACCGCAGGCCGGTCGGTGCACCGAGTCCCGGCCCTCATCCGGTTCGCCCCGGTCACCGGAAGCGCCCGCAGTCGTCTGCGCCGGGGTTGTATCAGGTGCGCCGCGCGGCGCCGCTCCGCACCTGCCACCGGGAACCCCGCCGCCCGGCCCGCTGCGCCCGGCTGCGTGCTTCCAGGGCGCGGCGAGGCGAGCAGAAAGGCGAGGGTGCCGGCCGGTGCCGAGGTGCGCGAGCGTGCCGGGGACGTGAGGTGGCTTTCGCGACCTCACACGCTGCGGTGGCGGTTCTTCGGTGCGTTGGGCTGGTTTCCGTTGCCGTCAGTGAGATTTGGTCCGTCTGGCAGCCGCCTTCCCAGTCTGTGACTGCGAGGGCGACCTCGTCTGCGGGCCTCGCGAAGGTTGGGACAATGCTCCGGCGAGGTGGCGGCGGCGGCGGCGGCGGCGGCAGTGCACTGTTTGTTTATACACGGCCCGGCCGTCAGTAGGGTGGGGGAGGGGGAGGCGGCTGGCCGCTCCCCAAAGTGACACTGCCGCGACGATAATCAAGCAATGGCGACAGGGTGTGAGCCAGAGCAGCGGCAGCAGGCGCCAGACCAGAAGTGGGCCAGCGCATGGTCCGTGGCGAGAAGGGGTGCGATGGAGGCGTCGGCATAACGCCTCCTCTCATTTGCGACGCTTTAACAACTGGTGATTAATTAGCAGGCTCACTGAGAGACTGATATATTGTTGGGATGAAAGATGGTAGACTTGTGGCGATGGGTGATAGGTTCTCAAGCTGCGCTCAGCCATGACAAGCAGCCGTCTGTTGGCTAAGATGAGTTTGTCGTACTCTTCCTCATTGGCTTCACCTGACGCCGCGGGATTCAGAGTTTTACTTGTTGATAGATGATGGAAATATCACCGGGCGTATGGTTCGTTTCTGCTTATGAAGTGCTCTAGTCATCTGGATCACGCGGGTCGTTGATAATCCGCGCGGGATCATATTTGGATTCGTCTTGGCCAGCTTCTTGCTCGTCTGACCGATTCTGGACCGTTGGCGTTTGGCGCGCTATGCATATCTCCATTCAAACGACGCGCCACGGATCTCCAGTGGCATGTGACGACCGGCGGCGACCTGCCTTGATCAGTGGTCTGATCAGCCGCTTACTCAGCGATGGCCTTCCCTGGTCTCTTGTAACCCCTCTTGGTCGGCGGTGACCTGTTTCGGTCAGCGGTACCAGTGACCTGTAATCGTCAGTGGTTACCCTTGACCTGTAACCGCTAGCGGTGAACACCCCTCCGCCATCGCCCCACGCCCGTCGCGGGGCGCTCCCCCACCGTACCGACCCCCTCCCCCCCCCCCGGCCGCCACGCCGGCCGGCCGCCAGTCGGGCGGTTCCGTCACCGCATTGCATTGGCCGGGGACGCCGTCTGCTTCGGCCGGGGACGTCGGCCCCGGCCCCGGCCCCGGCGGCCGGACCGTCTGCAACATCTCAGCGGGCGCTGGGGCCGCGCCGCCGCCTCCGCTGCCGCCGCGGTCCTGGACCTTGTTGGCCTGGCTGAGTCACCGGTGACGTATTCCGACCATCGGTCACCGGCGGTGACCTGTCCAGGTCGGTGGTCACCGGCGGTGACCTGTCTCAATCAGCGGTCACCGGCGGTGACCTGTCTCGGCCAGCGGTCACCGGTGGTGACCTGTCCCGGTCGGTGGTCACCGGCGGCGGCTGCCAACACCGCCGCTCGTGTTTCCGTGAGTCGCTCGCTCGTGATCCGTAAGAGCGCTGAATCGGGTAATGACATTCAAGGAGCGGAGCGTATGCGGAGGTTGTCTAGATCGGTTTCAGATGCACGTAAGGATGGGCGCACACGGGGAAGCGTGATACAATGCGGCTTCGTGGTTATCTGAGCGTACAGTGTAAATAATAGCGCGGCTGGGCGGCGCAGGCGGCATGCCTGAGCTCACATGGCTTCATGGAACGCAACAACATAAACCGGAACTGTGAATAGCGGAAAGGCGAATAACGGAAACCGTGACTTTACCCCGGTCGTTCCGGACAGGATTAGATCCAGAGTCAGAAGCAGAAGTGCGCTCTCAGCAAACGGGTGCACTTAAATGCATCCTGCGTAGTTCGCGCTTAAGAAGTGAGTGGAAAGGTTGTGAACATCCAAGCTCAAAGTTAAATGGGCATCAAGTAATTAGCCGGTCGTTGGGGTACTGCACCATGTGCTACACGGGCGGGCTTGCGTTTTTTTTTTTGTCACAGCACCAGCCTGTTTCTGATCGAGCTTAGACCGTGCGTGCTTTCGATGTTAAGGTCATATTTGCTGTCAGCCCTCGTATTAGGGGCAGGGCGCATATGAGAACGTCTGTAGATCAGTGCTAAATATGCACATTCGTCACGCGCCGCCAGTATGACTTGTTTCCGTTTCCACAAGCCTGTGTCGCCCGAAAGAACAATGACCTCAGTGTCGTGACCTTTGCTCGCTCTTTGTGGCCGGCATTCCAGCGAATATGCAGATGACATCCGATATAAATTTGCACGCTCGAATTTAAACCCGCGCAAGGCGTCGCGCGATGCATTGCAAACAGCTCGCCAGCGTTATGACAACTGGCTCAAATTGACAACCTGCAGAAAACTAGCCCCCCGCGCCGATCCAATTGTGGCGCGGCGTGCGGCGTTGTGCGGCGATCTCGCCGCGGCTGCGGCCGTGTGTCACCTCACATCTGGCGGTCGGGACCCGGGAGGTCCCGCCGCCTCGGTCCCGCCGCTTGGCCCCGCCGCCGTCGCCGCCACCGCGGGCCCGGCGCGGGCTGGCAGCGGGCGTCGATGCGCGCCCGGGCCGTACAAAATTAGCGCCCTGTACGTGACCGCGGAATTCGTGCACCTCGGCAGCCGCCGCACCCGGCGCGGGCGCCCGCGAGAGGCGGCTGCCGGCGGCGGCGTGGCACCGCGTCTGTCAGCATTCGTGTTTCCCCAGTCCGTTTCTTTGAAGCCGCCGGCGCCTGGTCGGCTTTTGCACGAGACTCGTTGGATGCGATGCAGCGCTCGTCTGAGTGCAGCTGACGGATGGATGACGTCACGTTGGGCCCGGTGCGATCACGACCGAATGCACGCACGAGCTCCACACGTGCCAACTGGAGTAACGCGCTGTGACGCTGTTGACCTTAGCGGTGACGTCAGGGACGTATGCAGGTTTTTGCATTGGGCGGGGTGCAACGCCTATCCCCTCACCAAAAACTGATTTTAGCGCCCCGCAGGCGGGTGAAGCGGGATGTTTAACGACATCCGATGTTTCCAGTCTGCTGGTGGGTAGATTGAAAACACCACATGTACCTTGATTTGTAACTGTCGACGTCAGTTCAGACGCGTATAATGCATGTGCAAGTTTGATAAGAAGTGGGGGCCCGTGCCCCGTTCGCATCTCCCCGCTTGAACACGTTACTGGGTGACGTGCACCGATGGTGACAGTCTCCCAGCCAAGCCTAACTAGCGTGCGTGACCCATCGCTGCACGCGCAGACGCCATTTGCTCTGAATACTCTCACCGCCGCATCAACCGATGGGTGTTTGCTGACGTTATCGACGCGATACGTTCTCACCATGATAAATTCGGTCTTGTCTTATCCCGGCTGTATATACTCCGCGTGAGTGGGAGCCGGGCCACGAGAGCTTCAGCCAGCACTCTGGCCATTTCGTCTGTCACCGTTGGCTACCCATCATTTCGGTTGTCAAGGGCAGCCTAGAATAAACACCCTGGAATGACTGGCTATGCGCTTTTTTCCAAGGCATCCTGGACGATTTGCGCTTCCGAGACCGTGGTTGCGCTTACGCCAACGCGGAACCAGTTGACGACATTACGACAAAACAGACCCTGGCCGTCCAAGTGACGTGTTCTTGGATACCCACAACAGCGGCTGTGATGCTGCTCGAAGAGTAACGCGATCGCAGCAAACAAACGGGTTTGGTGCGAGGTCGCTTGCTGGCTGGTGCAAAAGCAAGAATGATAGTCAATAGCATACATCACATTTCCGTTTCCGTACATGTCCTCCACCCCCGGCATGGTTTTTACATCATATCCTGTCGTAACTTATTGTATCCTACGATGACTCACCCTGACGTAGTTAGGTCACATATGGTGGAAGTTAACGTGTGGCTTGATTGCTTCTGTTTGAGGAGAGGTCACTTCGGTTATAGGGCAGTTTCGGTTATCCATAGCTATTTCGAACTTCGGAGTATAAATATCAAGATTATTTTTAACCCCTCAAAGCTGCGGACTTTGTATCAATAAATGAAAAAAAATAACATCATCATCTATGGCGACGAGTGCTGCGCCCAACATGCCTGTTTATAGGTGCCTAGATGAGCTGGCCTCGTGGCCGTCCGCCTACACAGGAATGCGACAGTGACCTAATGTTTACGGCTCGGTCGGAACCGTGGCGGACATCGCGGGGTCGGGTACACAGATTGTCGGTGTCAGGATCCGGTGGCAGGCACTTGCGACGGTCGTGCTGAGGCCCCGAACGGGGCATCGCTACCAAACTGGCAGACGCTGTGCGGTGCACGCAGTGTGCCATTGCCAGGGCGCTGTGTGGAAGATTCACTTGACTCTTCGTTCGGTGACGGCCACCTGAAAAGCACCGAGGGTAATATTTTTTTCTTAGATCGGTGGTAAGCCAGGTTGGCAGGACATGGCTGCCGGCAGAGGGCGTTTTCGTGAGTTACGGTCTTTTTCTTCTGTCCGGTTTCATCCCCGCGTTCTAGTACCAATTTATCACTATCGACGCGCGCGTCTCTTATGTGCCGTATGCGGCCAGCGTATTGCAGGCCCGCGCACCTTACATGCTCGTCCCGAACAGCATCTGAACAGTGCTTCTTCATCGGCCCTCACGGTCCTCATCCCGCTGCAGGACCTGCAGACCGATGTCGAGGGCTGCAGAACGGCGGACATTCCCCCCGGCTCGGAGGATGCCCATCCGCCGAAGGAGGTCGTCCAGCTGTCGAGCCAGCTGGAGCAGGGTCAGCACCACTGGGACCAGCCTCAGGAGCGGACCAGCAGCTTCAGGTCAGTGGCTCACCGGCCGGCGGCGGGTATGATGCCGCGTCGGCCGGGACTGCTGGTGCCGTGTGGGTACGGGCGTACCCAGACGGCATTCGGGGTCACGCCGTCTGTGTGGCCTTCATAGGGTACCAAAACACGCGGTTTGACAAATGACATGATTTGGTGGTCAGTGACGCCCTGGCCCGTAAACATGAACTATCACCGCATCACGCCAACTATCACCGCATCACGCCAACTATCACCGCATCACGCCAACTATCACCGCATCACGCCAACTATCACCGCATCACGCCAACTATCACCGCATCACGCCAACTATCACCGCATCACGCCAACCACTCATCGAAACGCCGGCCGGTGGTATGCTTCGCCTCTGCTGTACTGCCGCTGAAGGACACCGCTGAAAGAAAGATGCACCATCGTGCCGCTGAAATATGCCGTTGAAAGAAAGATACGCCGTGGTGCCGCCGAAAGACACTGCAGAAGAAAGATGCCTCCTTGTGCCTCCGAAAGATATTGCCAAATGGCAGCTTAAGCAAGCCAGCGATGTTTCCTCCAGTCATTCTGACTTTGATCGCTGAAAGTTAATCGTGGGGCCGGTTGCACTCAATGGTGGATATAAAAATGAACCCTCATGTGCCTGAGGGTAGAGCAGGACCGATAATCCATAATGCGAAATAGCCACGTAACAAAAATAGAACGGAGTCTGGCATTTTGTTCGGCATTTGTTAGAGGTTCGCTCACTGTGCCAGGCATACAGCATCAGCATGGGACGCTGCTTGGGGACCGACGGCCGGTCTTTACCACACGAATATTGTCATCAATGCACGGTCATTGCCGGTGTAAGAAACTGCACAAAAACGTCAAGAGGCCTCTTTGATTATATAGGTAGAGACCGAAACGGATTGCTTGTGTTATTATGCTGCGTCGAAAGCTACACAGAGCGCGTGAGCATACAATCTCAAATGAGCCAGAACTGATGTAACCGGTACACACCAGAACGGCCTTGATTCATTCACAACATCAACGTTAGTTAATACGAAGTGATCTGACCCTGACAGAGCATGTAGCGTTTCCCTCGTCAAAGACGGATGTTCAAATAACACGTAGGTTTGTTCTTTTGATGTAGATTAGGGTTGTCAACTGAGACAACGTGCTGAGACCGCAAGAATATTTCCGATTTCAAGATAACACATTGAGGTCACATTGGACGGGCGGTGACACTTGTTCGCAGGCGTCATGACCCATCTGACATGATCTCATCACCTCATGCCGATGACCAAAGGCACGATGGGGCGAAAGTGAGAAGGGAGGGGGCAAAAATAACCCGCCACTCGAAGCACCTCCAAACCATAGCCATCAACCCAACTTCACCGCAGATCCACCATCTCAGGTCATCCGAAAACGACCCGTCGGTGCCGGCCTGGGATCAGAGCCACCTCCACCCCCTCGGCCGCCGCCCCGCTGACAGTGTCCCCCGGCTGGCTCGCGATCCCGGCGCGCACCTCCACACTGGTGTCGCTCGACCGTGAAGGTCACGGCGCCGGCTACTGGTACCGACGCTGCCCTGCTTTGACTGGTGCCGCCAGCCCCGGCGTCCGGCCAGCCTGTGGAACGGGCAGCGGGGTTCAGACCCAGCTACCGGGGTGATGCAGCGGTGGGGCGTGAGCTGAGCATCAGAGGGATATAACGCTGTGGATAATTGCATTGGCGGTGGAACACAAGTGACGACCACTGGGGCACGAAGGCTACCGCCAATAGCACACAAATCCGTTTTCAGTGGGGCACTAAATCAATTACCGGTGCAACATTAGTTCTGAATGAGTCTTTGGCCGCATTCCGCTACAGCGAGGAACACATAAAAACGACCAAAAACCGGCTGCAGAAACACACCCGACTAACAAGCGCACCTAAGCATATGTAGAGTGGAGCGTAACACAATGATCACCGAAACGAGCGTTGTCAATCAGCAAAACGGAACACCGAACCTACCCGCCCCGAACCCGACCATCATCGCCCTAGGCACCTGCCGAGTGCCGGTCCGTGACCGACACATATCAGCTGTCATCGGCGGTCGTCGTGTGGTCTGGCGACCCCAGTAATGAGGTGTGTTAAACCAGCGCCCAATTAGGGCTGGCCAGGTTTTTGCCTGGACCGGCTGCTGATCTGTGTCATTTATCGCTTGTACGTGTCATCCATGGAAATAAGGTGATCTGAATTTACTGAAATTAGACCTAGCAATCAGTCAAATGTTTAACAGACATTCTGGTGTTTGAAATGGGATCCGGGTGTCTTTTGATATCCCAGTCGACGCGACCGCCGGGCAGAGAAGTGGTAACGTTTACTGCAGAAAGGGAACACCCTTATTTTCCGTGCATTACAAACCCGTTGACCTCTCTTACACGCTGTCTCTCAAGCTGGGCAGCCCGTGACCCACCCCAGCCCCACATCACGCTCTCGCTCCTATCAACACTCCACGCAGCTCGACCACTGCCAGTTCTCGCAGTGCTCGGCCAGCGGCCGGCCCCACCCCGCTGTCGGCCGGCCGTGCACGCCGCCGTCGCCGCCGGCTCCGTTGACCGGGCCGGCCGTGTACGGGTTGGGATAACGACGCACCATGAGTGGCGGGCGGCGGCCGGCGGCGGCGCCCGCGGCGTTCTGCCGGCCGGCCGGCCGACCGCCGCGCGTAATAACCATCAAGGCCGCTGCGGCCGACGCCCCGGGCCGCGTGCAACGCGCCGGGAGCGGCCCCAGTTAGCCGACGAGGGCCGCGAGTCGGCGGCGGCCCGAGATGGGCGCCGGGCACCGGCGGCAGTCAGATGTAACGAAGTCGTTAGCCTAGGAACGGTAGTCCTGGCGCGCCGGCGGTCAGAGAGCGGCTCGGCGGAGAGCGTCGGACGGGGATGAGCTCTGTGATGCGGCGCTGGTCGGAGATTAAGCGCTGTGAAGTGGCCGAAGGTCGTGATAAGGCCTGGGCGATGACGGGAATCAGGGACAGCGTGGCTAAATTCGTCCAGTTGGGCGCCACTGAGACCAATATTAATTCATGGTGTCAGACCTCTGTCTCCTCAGCGGCATGCGCTTCCATCGTGCTGTGCCTCCCTTACTGTTAATACGTTGCCCTCTGGCCCCGAATTTTCACATCCTGACTTGCCCGTTCAATTCGCCTTGCCCGAATCGCACAGATGCCGGGTTGACCGCCATCTGACCCGATGCAGGCTGGTCGTTGCCCAGCGAACGGAGAAGCAACAGCCAGTGGCCCCATCGCGTGTGTGCAATAGCATGAAAAAGATCGGTCTCCCGGGCTATTAAATGGTTGAACTTCCCATGCTAGTCACAGGTGAGCAAAGGAAGACAGCAACGGTCAGAAATGGCAACGGGAGACTGTTGTGGTCAGAAATGACTCCTGAAACGGAATCGGTGTAAAAGAAGCACTGGAAAACGACATGGGCCGGGGATGTGCGCGCACTGGAAGACGGTGGTGTTCCGAGATGAGCGTTGGGTGTGGGAGATAATCACGGGCGGCGCAGAATGCGTTTCGATAAATCTGGCAGTAACAACTCCAAGTTTGGGGGAAATTGGCAAGATTAAAACGATTTGGCAATATAAGATTCCCACTCCGGCAGTGCTACTACAGCTTTAGCCTACACTCCCGCATATTGTATGCGTTCAGGAAAACGGCTGTGGCTAGGAGCGACCATGTAGAAACAAAAGCGTCCAACCCTCGTGTGGATGTCATTGGATGCTGTTCTCTGTCGGCTATTGCTGTTGACATACATGCTGTCGTTTACTTGCATCGATGGAGCTGGCTCGTAGTTGGATGAGATCGCGGGGGGAACAGTAAGAATCAGAGATGGCGTAGAGAAACTCAGAGACGAGCGCAGAAAAACTCGGCGACGAGCACAGAGAAACTCGGAGACGAGCGCAGAGAAACTCGGAGACGAGAGCAGAGAAACTTAGAGGCGAGCGCAAAGAAACTTAAAGACAAGCGCAGAGAAACTAGAGACGAGCGCAGAAAAACTCAGAGACTAGCGCAGAAAAACTCAGAGACGAGCGCAGAGAAACTCAGAGAGGAGCGCAGAGAAACGTTGGTGACGGGCGATTGCAGGAATTGACCAATGGTAAGAAATGTAATGAAAATGACAGTAATTATAGCCCAGCTGGAATGACAAATGAAGCCAAATGAGGAGTGAGAAACGGCGGTACTATTTAGAGCGCACAGGAAATGACAGCGGTTGCGGACGGAGGTATGATGTATGCATGGCCTCCCAACCGTTTCAGCTACGGCTGGAGCTGACCCATAGTCATCCCAGACAGGCCATGCTGTCCCCCGCGGCAGGTCTTCCAGACAAGTCATGCTGTCCCCCGCAGCAGGTCTTGCAGACAAGTCATGTGTCACCCGCAGCAGGTCTTGCAGACAAGCCATGTGTCCCCCGCGGCAGGCCTTCCAGACAAGCTATGCCGTCCCCCACAACAGATCTCGTTGCTCACCGTGTCATGTTCTGAACACCGCAAGCGCCTGGAGTGTGTTTACATAGGTTAATGCAGCTCACAAGGCTATGAGTGCAGTACCGACGCTCGTTATGAGTCCCTTGTTTTTAAGGGAAAGCCCGTCTCATGTAACTGCTGTTTTCATGAGCACTTAGCCCTGCCCCGCGGGTTGGCGCGGTGGAGAAATTAAAGTTTACACCCTCTAGCCAGACGTGTTCAATGAGCCATGCCCTTCTGAACGTGGGGGATATCACGTGTAATAACACTCAGCTCATGATAGACCAGGATGCACCCCAACACATCCTGGAAATGTATGTTTCATAGATCCCTGCGCTCTTCGTTTGCGGCCAATATTTATGACCAAGCTTGGGACGTCTGCGAGGTCAGAATTGTTTATCCTGCAACCTTCGCCGTGTACAAGACGCCGTCATGTGTCTGGCAAGTGTGCTGACGAGTTTTAAACGCCGATGTTTTTCATGCATTCCCTTTTATGATTTAACGACATAAACAGAGCCGCTGTTTCCGCAGCGCCCTCCGGCTGTCTCGTGGTTGAGCTTGGCTATGGTAGAGCCTGATTGCACTGTAAGGGTTTGTTCGCGCCGCTAGCTACTTCTGGCTTGGGTTTAGGTTTTACCAGGAAAATTACAAAGTTATTCATTTTATAATCTCGCCGTGCTATGTTAAAGGGAGTCAAGAAATGTATCGCTATTGGTCCAGATCCTTATTTTTCGGCAGTTAAGCGTAGTTTGTCAGCGGAAGTGAGATGTCCTTTACACGTATGCTTGTAAGTCATCAGACGTGATTTCGAAGTGCTTGGGCTCTTCGCCTGGCTTTTTGATGATTGAGGCCACAGAACTATAGTTCCTACATTCAACAGCATGCATATATATATATATATATATATATATATATATATATATATATATATACGTATATATATATTTGTATATATGTATATATATATATATGTATGTATATATATATATTGTGCATTTGCATGTGGAAACAAAACCGGCATGCAGTGCCTCGGACGTCCGATAACTGATCGCGAGCATCGTTTACCGAGTCGTGTTGTCTGTCCGACATGGTTTCACTGCCCGCTAGTTTTGTTTTTTACAAAAGTAATCCCAAAATTAGATGCCCCGCATCTTTCTCCTATTTTATACGAGCTTTCGAAAACCAACCCTTCAAAATATTTGGTAGGAGCTTTGGAGTTCCAAGCCATCTTTTCTTAACGCCGCTTGTTTCCCCGAAGCTAAAGTTCAGAGACGTAAGAGGCTTGTACGTGTGGTTGTCATGTCCTACCCACTTTGGGGGTCCCAGATCCGCCCGCCATCCTGGGTTTCAGCTTCCCCCAACTTTGAGAAGAAAGTGTACTACAGCTGAAACGAAATTGGATTTTTGGCGAATTTTGGGGGCAACTTTCATTACCGTTTGCTGCTCAGTCCCCTGCCCCACCGCTCAACGTATGGTGTGAATTTCCATGATTTTTTAAAGCTGCCCAGTATTTCGAAGTCGGGCGGACTGTCCGAATAAATGTCCCCAAATACCATCATATGAGTGACCGTTCCAATAACATCTGATAAATGCACGTGCATAACCGGCTACAGTGACACTGCCTCCAGGTCAGCCCTCTTCTCATCTCTTCCGAATCGATGGACTGGTTACGCGGACTTGTCGCCTCACCCCATCCCCTTGTGATCTTTCACCCGCCACATGGCACCCGGCAGCCGTATTTACCTCGCCACCCGCGACAGTTGACGTCAACAGCACCCCTCCGGCGGGGAGGGGTCACCGAGAGGGGGGAGGGGTCGCCCGGGCCCGCGCAGATGCCGGCGACCAATGGCGGGGATCAGCGATGAGCTCGGTCAGTCACGTGATCGCGGCGCGGCGGCGTGCCGGCCGGTGACGTGACCGGGGCGTGGCGGTCAATTCTGCTTCGTTGTCTGGAGCGGTGTCTGCGGCGACAGTCACGCACTGGCGACAGAGCACGTGGGCAGGGACTCTTCCAGCGAAGTAAGCACGTCCTAAAAAGTGGGTGGGTCAGACTCTTCATGGAGGTCATCATTTACCAGGCATGACCGCTGGGTTGATGCAACACTTTTGCGTGAGGAGATGGGCCATGGTCTACTTGGCGTCATGTCCGCGATGCGAACAGGGCACCTTGCTGGCTCAAAGCCAATAATGCACTTGCTGGATTGATGGAGCGATCACAAACAGACGTTGATCGACAGCTTAAAATTGGCTTCGGGAGGAGGGGGCGGGGAGAGAACGTGCATAGCTGCGTTATGATCCAGCACCGAGTGGGGGCTTTATTTTTACCTATTCAGGGTTACGGTTGCTTGTTGCATACGACAACCTTTCACGAACTCCATGGAGTTCCGCAAGTGTCACGCATAACGCGACAGCACGAATAGGCGACGAATTGATGAAGCGCGTGCCACGGCATAATGGGGACCAACGACCAGCAGCTGCGATCAGCCGAACCAGGCGTGCATGTGAATGATCGCAAGACAGCACAACAGAGTATATGTTGTGCTATTTGTTGATATGCCATGCTCTGTAGAACGTCAGCTCGCACCAGAGCGAAGCACGCCATGGCGCAATGTCAGTCAATGCGCGCCATTCTCACAGTGCCGTCCATCAAGACCCACACGCACCAACGTGGGTGCGCGATCAAGAGCCAGCCCATGGGCCATCGAGATCATGGTTTATTCCAAACGAGGAAAAAACTTGGTCTGCACTCCTTTTTATTGATTTAAATGCAGTTGATGACGACCTTTTAAACTTGCCATTACACAACTGACCTTGGGCATTTTCTAAGATCTGATGCTGGTTTCTTTACGCGTGGTCACAGACATGTTTGCACGAACTTCAAACAAATACCTTTCGCAATCAGCCGCTGTCTGCGGCATGAAAACGTCTCGATGTCTGGGTGAAAATCTGGGCTGTCCAGACACCAGGCATCAGAGGTCGTGTAACTTACAAGGTGGCCGGTTCTCGTTCTCGATATACCACACCACGGATGCAGTTTATTTCCATTTTGGTTTTGGTCTTTTCCTTTTCATCGTCGCTGTGGTTTTCTCGCCAGGGATAACTCCCACTTCTCCGCCATCAGCAGTATACTTATTCGCACAAACGACGCACTGAACAGGTAAAAACAACACTACACGAACGGGAAGGAAGGTACACCCAGCTATTCCGCACTTGGGTGTGCCCCTGCCACCATGCTATTACCACGTCGTCTGGCAAAAACTAGCATTTGTTTCCTGGACCAGCACGCGTCTGATTTGCGTTTCAATGGCCATTGTGTCATCTAGCCGTCACCAGCTTTGATGCCAGCGTCGCCCGTGTCTGCGACACGCCTAGCTTGGGTCACGTCCCTCGTACAGAGCGTGGCGTCTAGTCACTGGGCCGTGACATGGCGGAGGACAGGGCCCGAAAGACGACTGATGTTATTCACTGAAAAGGTCGCCTGTTTTGGTAGGCGACGCCGGGAAAAAAACACGTTTTTCTCGCTTTCACAAAGAGCTGTAAGCAGTGACCAAAAAACTAGGGTAGCGGCTATCGGGTGATAGGTTCAAGATGCATGTAAAAGCATGTATTGTTTGGCGCATGCAGCCATCGAGGTCATGCGCAAAGACCATTGTTACCAGTCGAGCAATATGGATCCCACAGAAAACATTTAATTAATCTCAGCAGAAATACAGTGACCAGAACTCAACAGATACCACAAATCAAATCAAATCAAACTATTTTTGTCAGCCCTCACGTCTAGACAGACGAATAGCCTGAAAGCCCGCACCAATAGCGGACACAAACGGGACCTGATGGGACGCGTCATTCGTATTCATCCGCCGCCTTCCTTTTAAGACGGCTCACTGCGGCGCTCCCAGGTGACTCTTGTCATCGATTTCCCCCGCTCCTGTTGGTGTTCCCGCCGCCGGCCTCCCGTGGGATGCCGCTCGACTCAACTGGGGCAACACCTCGAACCACTCGTCCACCGCGTCAGGGTCCCGGAAAAAAATACAGTGAACTCTGTGGGTTCCGCCGCCCCGGCAGCCAGCCTCGCAAAATCAACTGGCGGTGTCCCCCCAATGCCCTGAGTTAACGATGGACAAACACGCCCCAGTTTGGTACTCACGGTTGCGTCATCGTTTCGTTTCCGAGGGTCACAGCTGACGCCAAGCAAAGACAATAATTAATGGCGGTTAGAATGCGCTGCGAGCGTGGATGCTGCAAACGGAAAGCGAGGAGAGATCCAAAGGCACTTGAAGTGAGGAGTGAGATGCACTTGGATTCGAGAGTAACGCTCTCGAGAGAATCGCGGTAAGAGGAACGAGAGTAACGCAGCGCGACCTCTGGCGCACATCGTTCTTCATTTTCCTGGCTAACCCAACATTTCACTTCGAAATAGGAATTCATGTTTCTGATCCGTTGTCCCATTAATTCTGGTGCAGACACAAGGCTTTTAAGATTATACAACAACATTCTGGGCAAATTGAATTGTCATCTGAGAAGGCGTCTCCTATGCAGCACCGTTGGCGATACGTTTGCGTCTGGTTTCATCCCTGCCTTGTTTGTGCGCGCTGAAAAGCTTCAGTCCTGGATCTTAGACGCTTTGCGCTTCATGAACATTTTCCAAGGTGCTTCGTTATTTGCCAAAAATTGAACTGCAGCGGCCAACTACGGTCATGTATTGTCTTACAACACTTGACGTTTAAATGTTATCGTGTCGTTCCCGCCACGTCATGTTGACAATTCCGTCATCTGAGTTCAATACGGAAGCTCTGTGTCTACTTCCATGAAGAGAATGTGTTACGGCACAGTACGTTATTATGACCATGGCTAGGACAGAAACATGTTATCCATGAGCGCCTGCATGCTTGATTGCGCTAGGATCCGTGCCGAGGCGGGGAAGCATTAGCGCCATCTGCACACTTGTTCTCATCAGCAGCGACATCGCACGGACGTGCCCGCAACTAACGAGACGCCGCGCTAGTGGGCCGGGAGTACACAGGATTCGAGTTGTGAGTTATGGCACGTGTTTGCGCACATGTTGGGTGTGTGCCATCGTTGATCGATTACTGAGGATGATTTTTAAAACCAGGTCAGCTTGACATTCACGCGGCCAGGCTACAGTGACGTCACAGCCGTACGGTTACACGGCTAGGTCATAATGCTTGAACCGGAGAGCCACGCGATTACCACGGAGACCAGTAGGCTCTGATGATCTACCAGAGATAACTACGATAACAGATAACTATGATAACAGACAAGATATGACTGGCACGGCGGAAGTATCATGCGATTTGTGTCCTCCGTCACGTTTAGACGCGTTTCCTCTTACTTTGTCCAGAGCGGACATGAGTGGAGAGTGGAGATCGCAGGTACGGCCTCAGGCGTGGCGACGGTCACACTAACGTTGATGAAAGTTGGCCTAAGATCCTACTTCAACTTGAGAGACGTGTATTTCCGCACCTTTGCCACCTTCACTTTTCACAGCATTCCCCCCATCAATCCTACAGATCAACAGATATACAATCAACAGATATACAATAATACAGATCAACAGATATACAATCCTTCAGACATACAACCACCTGTGTCCGCCGCAGTGGCCGCTGAGGTCCACCTCGGCTGACCCGGCGCCGGTGCCGTCCGCAGGTCGCAGGCGGAGCTGGGCCGCGAGGGGCGCGGCGGGCTGCTGCTCTCCCTGCAGGAGCTGCTGGAGTGGGTCATCAGGAAGGAGACGGAGCTCAATCAGCTGGAGCCGCTCCGCGCGGACGCAGCGGCGCTCCAGCAGCAGCAGGTCGGTAGCCGGGGCAGCGGCCAGTGGCCTCAGCCGGGGCCTGACCACTGCTGCGGCGAGACACCGACAGTTGCTCCGCTGCAGCCCGGGCAGCGGCCAGTGGCACCAGCCGGGGTCTGACCACTGCTGCGGCGAGACACCGACAGTTGCTCCGCTGCAGCCCGGGTAGCGGCCAGCGCCGTCGCGCCACGACAGACGACGCGGCTCGGAATATTCGGCCGCTCTGTCAGCTGATTGTGTGCGGAATGTCTCGCCGCTGCGCCAGCTGATTTTACGCAGTGTTTAGCCGTTTGCGGCGAGTTCGTGTTTGTTCGGTCGTTGGGTTCGATTTAGCTGCTTTTGTAAACGAACAAGGGACTGGAGTTTGTTTGTGGTTCAAACGGGACGTCGAAATGGTTGAGTCAAGGTGCATCTTAAGAATGTTGTTCTTCGGTTACACTTTTGCCTGCCAGCATGCTGCAACTGTGAATCAGCGAACATAAATCAACAAATTCAGATGATGGGGTCATGCGGATGCCATTTGGATATAGCAGAAATATCAGTACCACGACACATACAATCGACGCAAATTATCATCCAAGCTATCCACTTTCTGAATGCCGATAGAAATTGTTTGGGATACGGGTGTAATTTCGCAAAATAGACTGTTTTGGGAGGACCGAGCGGAGGAAAACTGCAAAATCTAACCCAACTTGTGGCAGTAGCAAAAAAGATGCATATCTCTGGAGCTGGCCCACTTTTCTCTCCAAGCTGGGATGCTGCGTGTTTCTGCTGTAATGGCTGCGGATCACAGCGTTCGCTCTCGCGCAGGAGGATACCCGCTCTCTGCTGCGGGATGCTACGTGTTTCTGCTATAATGGCTGCGAATCACAGCGTTCGCTTTTGCGCAGGAGGATGCCCGCTCTCTGCTGAGCCAGCTGTCGGACCGCCAGGCGCTCATCAGTAGCAAGCTGAGCGCCGCCAGAGCGGTCAGCTCCGAG
The DNA here is from genome assembly GCF_011947565.3 of Pollicipes pollicipes. Taxonomy (NCBI): domain Eukaryota; kingdom Metazoa; phylum Arthropoda; class Thecostraca; order Pollicipedomorpha; family Pollicipedidae; genus Pollicipes; species Pollicipes pollicipes. Next base: position 22,071,172 of record NW_023596448.1, on the reverse strand, counting down.
CCTGCCTTACACTGCGAGGCCAGCGATACTGAAGGTACGGCTCACATGTGATGGGGAGAGCTCTGAGCCCGCCCTCCACTGCGAGGCCAACGACAGTGAAGGTATGCCCCATTGTAGGCAGGGAGAGCTCTCAGCCCGCCCTCCACTGCGAGACTAGCGACACCGAAGGTGTGGCTCACATTGGGCACGGAGAGCTCCGAACCCTCCCCCCCCCCCCCCCCCCCGCCCTTCACTGCAAGGCCAGCAACACCGATGGTATGGCTCACAGTGGGCAGGGATAGCGCTGAGCCAACCATCCACTGCGAGTCTAGCGACAGCGAAGGTATGGGTCACTCTAGGCAGGGAGAGGTGTGTCCGTCCCTGGTGACAGCTGAGGCACCTGCCAGGGCGTGTCCACCAGGATTTGCCGCCCTGGGACAGATGAATGGCCAGGCGATTGATTCTGGAGACTGGCTTAAGCCCCGGGGGTACAACACGATTATCTGGGGCCCAAATCGTATGAACGGTTGTATGATCCCGGCTGCCGCCTGGAAGTGCACAGGATTCCAGTAGGTCACGCCCTACTTTTTGGCTACGCTCGTAGTCTGTAGTGGGGGCAGTCCGTGGAAGTTCGTAGTCCGTAGTAGTTCGTAGCTACAGTGGGGGCAGTGAAGATCCCTCCTGATCTAGTTGCAAGACAGCAACGTCCCAGCATAAAGTGCCTCCGGCCAGCGACGCCGAGGATACCTTTCTCTCTAAGCTCAGTACCATCGATGGTTTGTTTCCGTCGAACTGTGACTGAGATTGTGACTTATTTTAGCAGTCACCACGTAACGAAGCCAGCGTGCCCGTAACTCCCACGTCTATGCCTTATCCATGGACGTGGCGGGTGTCACGTGTCACGTGCGACACGTCACGTGTCACGTATCGCACACGTGCTGCGTCACGTGTCACGTGTCACATCACATGTCGCGTCACATCCCGCGTCTCGTCACGTCACGTGTCACGTGTCACGCGCTCCCAAGTGAGCGTGTTCTTCCGACAGGCGACTAGCCTATCATGTCCCTCTCTCGCCGCTGCGGCGCCGGTCTGGCGCGTCGGGCGATTGGCGCGCGCTGAGCTGACCTGTGACCACAGGCCGTGATGGGCGATTGGCGCGCGCTGAGCTAACTCGTGTCCACAGGCCGTGATGGGCGATTGGCGCGCGCTGAGCTGACCCGTGTCCACAAGCCGTGATGGGCGATTGGCGTACCCTGAGCTGACCCGTGTCCACAGGCTGTGGTGGGCGATTGGCGTGTCCTGAGCCGACCCGTATCCACAGGCCGCGATGAGCGATTGGCTTGCCCCGAGCCGCCCCGTGTCCACAGGCTGTGGTGGGCGATTGGCGCGCGCTGAGCTGACCCGTGTCCACAGGTCGAGGCGAGCGCGATGGCTACGGCCGGGAGCGTCGCTCCGAGCTGGACCAGAGTCTGGAGCAGGCGAGGGCTATCGGTCGGGAGGCGGCCAAGCTACAGGACAAGTGGCGAGAGCTCGGCCGACGCGCCGAACTCTTCCGACGACGCGCTGACTCGGCCCTGGCGGTGAGCTGCGGAACTAAACCATTCGCCAGCGCTGACGGGGAGACGAGGAGCGGGCGTGAATGGTGCGATACCGGGTCCAGCACTGGGACGTTGGTTCGAATCCCGCGCACTGCTCGAACATTTCACCGGTTCTGTCGTGGGATTGGACGTGAGAGGTTGCAGTGTTAGTGATCCTAACCGTCACATGTGCCGCTGGACCATCTAGCAGATTATCTCTGGTGGTCAGCTGTCGAAAAGAGCGAAAGGGCTGAAATGAGTGACTGTCCTTTTACCAGCTGTTGGCGTAGTAGTAATTCTTTGCAAAGGTCGGCGTTCAGTATACGTACCAGAAGATATTGGTTAAACAACTTATCAGATCATACATTGTATACATTGTGAGAAAACGTGACGTTTCATGGTAGCGCTTGTAACCATCAGCGTCACCATGAAACGTCCATTTTTCTCCATACCTACCGCTGCTTGATAACCTGGCATTCACTTATTATGGAATGTCGGCCATCTTTACTATGAAAACTTACGAGTCGAAACAAATAGGATCTGGAGGTCTTCCTCGCGCATATCCGGTATAGCTATTTATTGAGCTGCGATTACGAACTAATGCGCATTTTACCCGGTGTGTAGTTCCCGAGCGAAGCGGAGCTGTATAGGGCAAGGTCATTACCGCGCAGGCTCAGATGGTCTTTCGTAACTGGGCGTATTGACACACAATCTGGACACAATTGGACGCTGCAGCAATGGCATCCGCCGCCGCCGTGGCTGCTCACTCACTGCGCTGAGCAGCAGGTGCAGGGCTCTCCGGTGATGACGTTGCCAGTCCGGGGTTGCTGAGTTAGGTCATGTCGCACGCAGGGCAGCGTCAGGGCATACCACACGCACGGCCCGAGCGCACAGCTCTGCATGATCCAAGTCCGTACTATAAGGGATGAGCCCAGTGATCCACGCTGAGTTCTGTCCGATGTGTGCCCAGGCAAAATAAGTTGAACGTTTGAGTTGCTGATCATGAAAGGTTTTACAGGGTGAGAAGCCACAGCACGGCAGTTTTTGGATGTGCATTTCAGCGAAACGATTCAGTGAACGAAACGAAGTGCTGAACTAATCCAGGAAAGTCCATGCCGTGCAAAATGTTGCTGAAGCTACTCCTCGTCACACTAGAGCCTGTGAAGTGGCCCCAGGGCCGCCTAGGAGGGTATCAGAGCGGTAGCGATGTTGCTCTCTGGAGTGGTGTTGACAGGATCCTCAATCTCGTCCTCAAGGGACATCTTCTGTGGAGTAATGATTTGACGAATGCAGATCACGTTTGACTACCATTGCTTTTTATCACGCGTTACCATTGAGTGGTTATTGAATACTACCGCTGTCTTGGTTGTGCGAGAAATACTTTCGTCACCGCTGAGTAAAACGTGAGTTAACTTTTACTTGGGGCACTTTGTGAAAACGGTAGCTTCACACAGACACAGTCTGTTTGCTTTCCTGGCGCGCGCGCTGCCACCGGCCGTAGGCTGTGCCAGTAAAGGGGAAAAGCGCACGACTCAGGCGACTCGAACCCACCCCGCCGCAGGTCTGTGAATCAGAATGCAGGCGTTCTAACCAGCCGATGTATCGGAACAGATTGAACTGCTCTGCTGGGCAGGACAATTTAAAGTACAGTTCGGTGCTGTATCTTCCGCCAGTTTGTACCACAAAAAGGGTGTCAAGGGTTGGAATGTAAACATTTTGTGCGGTTCTGTTCCAGAGCAAAAGAAATGTTGGGATGGTGTTGATCACCTTTTGCGAATATATCTGGCCATGTGCACAGCTTCGAAACCTACAGTTTCCTCTGTATGACCAATGCCTCTTTGATGACATGGCTTTATCACAACCCTCTGGTATGCGCAAGATTTATTAATTTCAGCATGCAAACTCCCAACTCATCATCCCCGAAGCATAAAGATTCACAACCCTTCTTGCTTATATCAACTTCCGGCACATGTCAAAGCGTTGGTCGTGACATTTTTTTAAGGCGGCCGCTGCGAAGACGCATCCGGTCGCCAGTATCACCCCAAATTGTCTTCATAATTATCAACATGTTTCTTGAGAAGGTCGTGTAAAATAAGTTTTAGGTTTAGATATGTAATGCTCAAACAAATGATGTTTTGATACACATGATATTTAGTTACATCGTGGCAGTGCACTCAAAATATCCTATATGCTCTCGTCCGTACGTGCCAGACCACGCCATTTCCCACCGTACTGTCTTTTGCGCCTGGAGCCACCTTCGATCAACGATGGACGACACATATGTTCGTTGATCACAATGGCTCGAGTTTCTCAGATGTTTTTTTTCTGTAATTCATACTCCTTTTAAACCGTTTAAAAAATGTACCTTCACATCGCTCTGAAATGTGAAGTCACACCTTCGCAACCACATCAAAGTCATCATCCATGAAATATCATTTAAGAGTTATTCTATTCCATTATCGGAGACGTAAACCAAAGTGGCCGAAATCCGGGAACAAATCAGGTTCTGGGGTAGGTTAGATTAACCTTATCGGTTCATTTCCCCGCAGCCGATTTTTCAAAAGAAACGCTCCTGGAATAAACACAAGTTTTTGACAAGCGGTACAATTGTGCTATAATTTAAATTGGACGGCAACCACGGTCCATGAACACAGTGAGCCAAGAGCCGTGCCAAGATCCGTGAAAGGGCTGGAGAAGCTCGATACTGATGTGATGTCGCTATGTCGCTCGCAGCAAATCCCGCCGGCCATTGCTCAGCCTATGGGGCAGATTTGCCCGCGCTGCACCACGCAAAGTGGTCCGATCTCGACCAAAATGTCACACAAACCTTCCTCTCACCACGCTGATTGGAGACATATGCGATTTTTGGATTTTGCCACTGACGGTACTCGAGTTGTAGGGGCCGCTTCAGAATTTGTGGATGTTGTTTTAAAAGTCCAGGCCAACATGCAACAGATAAGTATATCTTAGCATCCAAGCCGTGCACACTTACGAAGCCGTTCCACTCCTATCCTGAGGGCCGCACCAGCCTCTCCTTTTCTGGTGCCTCCGAAAACGCGCCACAATACCGTTCCAGCTCCTCGGCACTGATAGACTATTTTTCACTTTTTACTCAATTGAGTTTTGGGAGAATGGAAAAGTCGCCGGGGCCAGGTCAGGCGAAGAGAGCGGGTGTTGGGCAGTGGGGATTTCACATCCTCTCAAAAGCGTCGCCGTCTCATACGACGGCGACGTGAGGTTGTGCGTTGTCGTGATGGGGCTGAAATCTGTGGCCTCGCTTGGATAGTGTTTTTTTGGCATGGCTCCAATAATCTTCTTCAGCGCGAGGAGTACTATGTGGAGTTAATCGTCTTATCCCGGGAAGGACGTCGATGCTGATTGTGCTGTCTGTGTCGCAGAACACCGTACACATGGCCATCCCACCCGCGCGCCAGCGCAATATGATTGTAGCAGTGGCGCGACCAAACCCCCCAATCGCTACAACCCCCGCCCATGTGTCTGAGCTTGGGCTGGGGTGAGGTCCTCTCGTCGGATTTATTTTATTCCTTGCTCTTGTTTTCGGCCAGCGGGCCGTAGAAATGCGCCCGCGTCTCATCATAAGTGACTGTTAAGTCCGGAACCTGTTTGTAGCCAGCTTCGTACTGATCAAGCACTCCTGCGCAGCCTCTGCGCGTGCATTCTTCTGCTCTTGTCGGAAGCAGTGCAGCACCCATTCACAGCACACATGCGAGTACCCGAGTAGCTTCACCGCCCGGCAGATTGTGACTGTGCCGGCGCTGACGAGGTTGCTAATGTTTTGTAGGCTACTCCACCGCTCCTCCGAAATCATCTGCCCTCATAAGCGCCCGTCGTCAGCCGTGCGCGCATGCGTTGACACCCGTTTTTGGGGTTTGTTCTAGGCGTTTGTTTGCCCCCTTCTTATCACGATTTGTCCCTTATTGGTATTCGTTCGAGGCGTTCGTTTGCCACTGTCTGCCGCTTGCCCAGCGGCATATGGTCCGCAAAGAAGCAGCACTGTGCCAGTAAGCATGTTTCCGAAAACTGGTGCGTGTGAGCTTAAATATATATATATATATATATATATATATATATATATATATATATATATATATATATATATATATGTGTGTGTGTGTGTGTGTGTGTGTGTGTGTGTGTGTGTGTGTGTGTGTGTGTTGTTGAATGTATTCTACTGAACATGGAGCAAGTATGTCGAGGCGACTTCGAATCACACATGGGTAACACTGCTGCAAAAGAAACGAGAAAATTGCGCCACAAGTGGCATTGCGGACTCATCATCGGTTTATTTTCTAATGATATTTCTTGGGCCGCTGCTATGTCCTGGTCTGGCTCAACAACCCACGAACCGCTACGGCCAAAGGCGTAGTTTTGCAAATTTAGTTGGAGCTACTGAGCAAGACAAAATGCCTTAGTCTACCCCAGAGTAGTCAAAACCGTATTTATCCACAGACATGGCTCACTTTATTTCCAAAATTTGGATGCTGAAGTCCAGTCCTGTAACGTCTTTTTTGCATTTTGAGGGCAGGTGTTGCTATTTCTCCCGCTTATCCCTAATCTTGTTTGTGAAAACACACCCCTGCCACAACTGAATAGGAAAATACACTCCTGGCGATGGGAGTGTCCCCTGGGGCGGAGAACGGAGCTGAAGACGGTGCTCAGGATCTGGCGAACGCAGCGCAGGCGGTGCTCAGCTGCCAACCAAGCACTCACGCAAGGAGACCTGCACTGGGCCGTAGGGGTATCACCACCAGCCAGCGGTCATGTTCCGGAAACGAGGGCGGGGGCGGTGAGCCATGTGTGCGCCAATGTTTGGTGCAGGATTCGGTGGCCAGAAACTTGGCGTTTGATTTCAGTGGCGGTGATGGCCCTGCAGACGGGGCTGGGAGATGGCCACGGCTTGTTTGCGTTGGCCCCCATGTTGCACTTACGCATGTGGGACGACGTCTTGGAGTCGCCATGTCTGAGAATTTGTACTGACATGTAATAACAAAGCAGGAAGCTGGGCTAACAGCTTGCTGCATCTGAGCAGTACGGCCTGCGACCGCCATTGCTGTTGCTGTCATCTGGCCTGGAAAATCGCACTGCTGTTATCTGTTCGCATCTGCGGGGCCTTGAAAAAGCGCGGCCGTACTGCAGCGGCAGCACAGCTGGCTGTGCGGTCCTCCACCGGGCCGACGCCTCGCGCCGGCGGCGCCTCAGTCGCCGAACGACGCGCGGCCGGCGCGCGCACCGCCTCCGGGCAGGCGGCGAGCGTCACCTTTGACCCGCGCGCGCGCGGTTGCGACTCCGAGTACGCCGCCGGCGACGGTGCCACGCGTCGCCGCGGGAGCTCGTGGCCTCGCGACGTTGTGGCGTGGTGCGGGTGTGAGCGTGGTCACGTGACAGAGCCGGCGTTGCCATGGCAGCGCGGCCGGTCCGCCCGATCACCTGGACGCCGCCGGCGGCGCTGCGCCCGGTCTCTGAGCCGCCGCGGCTGACCCCGCCGCCGCCGCCGCCGCCGGACGCCGTCTCCGGCTACGCCGAGCTGTGCTGCGAGCGGCGGGCGGCGCGCTCGCCGCTGCTGCTGCCGCGACGTCGGCTCTCGGGACCCCCCGGCCGACCGCCGCCGCCACCCTGGCGTGCGGCTGCCGGTGCCGTGTCCCCCGCCCCCCGTAGGGACGTTGACGCCATCTGGCTGACGGAGGTGCGTGGGGCGAGCCGCTCGGACGGCCGGCCGCCGGACGGTGAGACCTGTCACCGACTCAGTGATGAATGATGTGTGCTGCAATATGCCCGTTGCTCCTGCGTGCGAGATCCAGAGGAGGCAGCCGTCTGTCCGCCCAATCAGTCTGTTCATCGCGCGTTTAATGTTTGACATCCACACACGCACGGGGGTGATGTTAAATTCGGTGACACGACTCAGGCTGCGGGACCCCTCCACAGGCCACCGGTTGTGGGAGCACATATATATGAAGAAAGGTTACGTATCGGTCATTGTTTTGAGACGTCAGTTCTGGTGTCCGCGAGGGAAAGAACCTCGCCGTACCTGTTGACAGCGCAGCGAAAGCGCATTTTTGCTTCATGTAAATGCGATGAGCATGCCGTTTTGTCCAACCAAAAATTGTGTCCAACATCCATACAAAGCACCAGCGTCCGCCGCCTCTGGCCGGGTCCCCCGCGCTGTCCGGCCCACCTCTGACCGGGTCCCACGCGCGCCTCGCGCCGTCCGGGCCGCCTCTGGCCGGGTCCCCCGCGCTGTCCGGCCGCCTCTGCCCGGGTCCCCCGCGCTGTCCGAGCTGCCTGGCCGGCCCCCCCTCGCCGTCGCAGACCAGCTGCAGACGGATCTGGCTGCTGTCCATCACTCGGTGCCGGCCTCGGAGCCGGCGGCCTGACCCGCCCAATTTGTTTGGTTTATGCCGAGCTGGACCGCTGGTCGAACCGGACATATTGACACCCCACTCTCGGGGCAACAAGGCCGTGCCCCTCTTTCCCCTCCCTCGACCCCACCCCCCACCCACCCTGACCCTCACCCTCAACGCATGCAAGGATCGCTCCAGTCTTGTCGCCGTCGGAGGTCTGTTGGGCTCCGCCACCTCGGACTGCTGCCGGTGTGCGCGGGTTGCCTGCGTTGCTATCGGCGCGGACGGTGGTGACGGTGGCGCGTGCGGCCCCATCCCACGAGAGACGCCGGCGCCGTGAAGCGACGGTGCGCGGCGCTCTCCGGCGCCATGTGGTGCACCGGAGCCGCGGTGATGAGACGGCCCCTGATATATGGCGCCGCCTCGCCGACCAAAAGCAAACAGATGTCGCCGGCCGCCTCCAAAAACATGCCGTTGACTTGATGACTCGGTTGAAAAAACACGCCGTGAATGGACGACCACGGACGGAAACCCGGCGGTTCCTAAACACTGGCGTTGGAGACGCGCGGCTCGCGCGGGATGGTGGTCTCCCATTCATCGCAGAGGATCGGATTTTTAATGAGAGGTTTCTTTTGTCTTCCTGGTGGCTTGAGTGCGGCCCCGGGGGTAAGGCGCAGATTGTATCAAAGGCAGAGCGACGACGGGAAGTTTGTCAGCGCGTGGTTTTCATTGGCGCTCCTTGGTGCTTTGTCTTCGCATCGTGCCTACTTTCTTATTTATTCGGCACGCTGCTTTCTTATTTACTCGGCACGCCGCTTTCTTACGTATTCGGCACCCTGCTTTCTCATCTACTCGGCACGCTGCTTTCTATTCATGTGCATCGCATTGCATCCAGCGCTCTCTGCCCTATGCTCTTTATGGATGGAGAACTATGATTTTGCGGCGGAATGTGATTTCAAGATCATTGGTCTTGAACCGATGAGTCTGCATTTGAGCACCGTCCACCTGTGGAATGAGTCATGTATATGAGTCCTGGTCCAACAGTGAGTCCAGGCCCAATCCTGGCTTTGTGTGGTTTTGACGCATGTTTGCATGCAGGAAATGGCTCACGTGATAAAATTTTGCGTGAAGTAAGTTGGTCCTCCGCGCAAGGAAGCTTATGGAAACGTGATCACCAGGGATGGAGAATGCCGTAAAGGCATTTCCAGCACAGCGACCTTTCCATGGAAGCCTTTTCCTCCAGCCTTTTCCCTGGCATGTGAAACTGCGCAGTTTCCGCCGAAGGTGGTGTCGTCACTGCGGCACTCGGCATACCGGGTTATCCACCAATGGCGGTCCCTCATCGAGAGAACTTCGCCGCCATGTTTTGCTCGCTGTCGTGGTCCACTAATGCATGTCGATTTGAATTATAAACTCAGCAGCTGGCGAGCTTGCCACTCGCCGTGAAGGCGTGTGGCATGTGGTGTGTGGCACGCTGTGGCATGCCACAGCACGCTCGTGGAGGCGTGCGGGAAAATGGGATGTTAAGTCATGCACGCAAGCTTGCTGTTCGGCTTTTGGTGCTGTTTGTGCGCCGAAATTTGATCTCGACTGGCCCCCGGCGTTCGTGCCTAACTGAATGTTCAAGTTTTCAACGACTGCATGTCAGTGGGACGGGTGTGGCCGACGGCCGCATCATTTTCATAGTGACTCATGGTTCCGTGTGCTAGAAAACGATGCTCCAGAGACCAGGCCGTTCAACACCCGCAAACACCACAGCCACCTTGTTTACGTCACTATATATCTGCCAAAGCTCAGAACCCTGGGCGTAGATAGCAGCGCAGCGTGCACAAATGTTTGGAGAGCGATGTGGGTGGTGTTTGCGGTTCCGGCGACGACGCCGCCGATCAGGCCAATCGTCTTCCGCTGTCCGCTGTGAGATTTGTGACTTGGCTTTGCTGGCAAACGAGGCAGGGCCAACAGCCAACGTGTTTATAGCCAGCGGCTATGTAGAGGGAGACCGGCGGACACACACTTTACGGAGACTTCAGGCACCGTTCTGTCCTGGTCAAAACGATGTCGTCTCCTGGCGAAATATTGTGTGCGTGCTCGTGCTCGATTATCGCTGGATGGTTGGCGCCATGATAATGAGAATGACGATTAAGTGTGTGTTAAGCGTGTTAAAGATTTGTCAAATTTCCCATCGCATGTCGTAAATTGTGTGCCCAGCTACCGGCGCTGCACATTTTTCCTAAAATCACACAATAGTTATAAAACTAGATTCACTCCGTAAGCCACGTCCAGAGTTTGTATGGTCTTTGAGCGAAACGGTTGATTGATAGCTACAGATGCCTTATTGTTACAGAAAATAAAATGGGGGCATTTTGTCAACCCTGCTCGATATAGAAAAAACGCCACGAGCACCTTTTGACTTGAAGGAGTACAACTGAGTGGGAACTATGGCAGTGGTCACGCTAACTCCTACGTTTAATAGTCTGCTTTTGGTATTTTGCCCCTGAAGTGTATCCTTGCCTACTTAACTCTGTCACATGAGCATTTCTCTCCTTTCCTTCTCAGTGCGTCGGTTATCCTGTGAGCATCAGCACGCATCTCTCTACCTCCTTGGAAGGGCATCCCAATGTCCATCCTCTCAATAGAAAGAAGCTGATTCTGTTGCTGCTCGTTTGGGCAAGAAAACTGCCATTAACTTGCAACCGTTCGTGTGGTTACGTCGAGAAGGCTTGGGCGTTTCAATCGCTATTCAAACTCTACTCCCCCGGACGCCTGTTTCACAGAAGAGGCACGTGCTGGAGCGGTGCATGAACGAGGTCGAGCAGCGGCTGAACGACATCGAACAGACCCAGCCTGACGTGGTCACCAACGGTGACGTCGCAGAGGACCGCCTGCTGGAGGTGCAACGAAGCCTGGATGACGTCAATGCCCAGGCCAGCCGGCTGGCAGAGAACAAGTGAGTGCGGCAGTCGGCGCTGCTGATCTGCTCGCCGGACTCGGATTGTACGCTTGTGGCTTATCGGCTGTGGTAAATGCGATCTGCCTCGGTATATGATGGCGTGATTGCATATGATGCGCGCAGGTTCGACGGGCTGTTAGGGCGTAATTGATGTCGATGATCGACGAGAAAAGATTCGCTCTTTGGTGAAGAATCCGATAAGCACTAGAAATGATTCAAGTCAAGTTGACTACAGCCCGGTCGAAGTCATTCAACTCGCGTTAGCTGAACCACGTCTGGCTTTACATCGATGCCTATTTTAGTTGCGAAGTCAACATAGAGACTATGCATCAACGTCTGGCTTTGAATTGCTCCTTGGCTTAATCGCGCACTGTTCAACCCAGCGACTCCCAGCGCTGCGCTGTGACGTCTGACATCTGTCTCAGTTGTTCCCGCCGTTGTTGGGCTGCGACAGGCGGTCCTCTGACCCCGTCTGATCCTGTCTAACCGACCCTGACCCCTGACCCCGTCTGATCCTGTCTAGCCGACCCCGTATGACCCCGTATGACCCCGTCTTACCCGGCGCAGTGTGTTACTCTCCCCCGGAGCACGCCGCTCGGCTGGCCGCCCCCAACGGTCGGTGGGCCTCTGACCCCGTTTGACCCGGTCCGACCCGGTCTGACCCGGTGCCTGTGCGGTGCAGCGTGCCACTCTCCCCGGAGCACGCCGCTCGGCTGGCCGCCCTCAACGGCCGGCTGCACTCGGTGGCGTCGACCGTCTCGGCGGCCTACGGCGGGCCGCCGGCGCCGCCCGACCTGGGCCGCTCGGTGGAGCCGCCCTGGGAGCGTTCCCAGACCGAGCACGGCGTGCCGTACTACCTGCACCACGGCGAGCGACGCACCCAGTGGGACCACCCGCGGCTCGACCAGCTCATGCGCGGCCTGCCGCAGCTCGACGCCGTCCGGTTCTCGGCGTACAGGTGAGCCGGCAGGGCTGCTGTGAACGGTGGGCTGCCAGTCATGGTCGGTAAGCCGTCCGCTTCTTCCTTGTAGCTTCTTCTTCCCCTTTGTTCGGATATATGGATTGCTGAACGACTTGCTGTGACAAGGAGACCCTCCGCTGTGCCCTCTGGACCTTACACTGGCCAGGGCCTCAACCTCTTTCCGTCAGCAGGAGTCACGTTTTCTTCTCAGTTAGGGGGGTGGGGGCTCCGGCCACGTACCAACGTGGCCTCCAGCGAAATTCGATCAGCAATCCTATATTCGGCGTATTTTGAGAGTGGGTTACGTTATTTTTCACCGTTCAACCCCCTCAATCGATGCTGACCAAGTCGTGACTTGGGGACTGACCCCCGACCCCATCGCGAGTTGGGGGACGGCAGTACCTCAAATTACCTGCGAAATTACGTCCCTATTCGTCAGAATGATAGGGCTTCAGCTGTCTCACCCGCCTCTGTCCTCCTCATCATGGCAGAACCGCGGCTGTCTAATCCAGCTTCGTTCCCTCGCGGCGGCAGGGCACCATCGGCCTCACCCCATCCCTTCTCCGTAGGACGTCCGACTCTCACCTTATCCTCCTCTCTCTCACGCCAGTTGTCTCAGCTCACTCCCGTCTCCCTCAGTACACCAAACTCTCATCTTATCCTCGTCCCCCTCGGCACGTCAAAGATCTTTCCTTACCCCCGTCCCCCTCTGCACGTCAGGTTCTCACCTTACTCCGTCTCCTTCGCCACGGCAGGCTCTCACCTTACCCCCGTCTCCCTCGGCACGCGAGACTCTCGCATTGCCCCCGGCTTCGCCAGCACGTTAATCGTCTCACCTAACTCCCGTCTCCATTAGCACGTCAGACTTTCGCCTCACCTCCGTCTTCCTCAGCACGTCATGCATCTCATCTCACCCCCGTGCCGCCAGGACCGCGCTGAAGCTGCGGCGCCTGCAACGCGCCCTGCTGCTGCACCGGCTGCCGCTGGCCGAGGCTGCGCAGGCGTTTGAGGCGCAGGCGTGGCGCCTTCCAGCGACCGGTCTCGTGGCCGTGCCCGACGTGGTGGCCGTGCTGGTGGCGCTGTACGGGGGTATGGACCCTCCGGTGACGACGGACCTGGCGCTGAGGATGGACCTCTGTCTCAACTGGCTGCTCAGCGTTTACGACAAGTGAGTGACGGTGGCCCTGGCGCTGAGGATGGACCTCTGTCTCAACTGGCTGCTCAGCGTTTACTACAAGTGAGTAACGGCGGCCCTGGCGCTGAGGATGGACCTCTGTCTCAACTGGCTGCTCAGCGTCTACGACAAGTGAGTGACGACGGACCTGGCGCTGAGGATGGACCTCTGTCTCAACTGGCTGCTCAGCGTTTACGACAAGTGAGTAACGGCGGCCCTGGCGCTGAGGATGGACCTCTGTCTCAACTGGCTGCTCAGCGTTTACGATAAGTGAGTGACGACGGACCTGGCGCTGAGGATGGACCTCTGTCTCAACTGGCTGCTCAGCATTTACAAGTGAGTGACGGCGGACCTGGCGCTGAGGATAGACATCCTCTCAGCTGGCTGCTCAGCGTTTACAAGTGAGTGACGGCGGACCTGGCGCTGAGGATAGACCTCCTCTCAGCTGGCTGCTTGGCGTTTACAAGTGAGAATCGGAACTGCCTCGGCTGCCGCGCGGTGACTACGACGTGCGAGGATACGCAGTGGGGTGAGCGAAGCATCGCTTGGTTTGCTGCCCCCTCGCTCAAATGATGATGCCTGATGTAGTGTGCTGTTCGGAAGTGAGTTGTATCATGCGAGCTGGAATCGTGAGTATGCAATTGACTTTGCATCTGGCGTGCAAATGTCAAAAAGAACCACGGAATATTGTGCACTATCAAGGCACTTGGCACGTTCACTCCTTAGTCCGCTGTATTTCAGCCTCGCTATGATGTCATGCGTGGTTTTCTGGCATCCAGTATGACATCACACCTTCGTTGCAGCCGTCGGACTGGTCGCATTCCTGTCAGCTCCTTTAAACTGGCCATCATCACTCTCTGCAAGGCACATCTGGAGGAGAAATACCGCTGTGAGTGCCGAGTCCGACGCGAAATGGAAGTGAGGTCAAACGCTGCGGACGCTCGCATCGTGCACTGCACATACAGAGCTAAGTGCTCATTATTCATGGTCAATGTGCACGGTTGAGCCGGGTCAGATGTCGGCGTCGGCCGTAAGTAGCATTGGCAGTCGACGGACCAGCTAGGCGTACCGCTTCCGAGCGGAATGTCTGGTCCCAGGGAGATCAGGTTGGGTCACCAGAGGGAATGAACACCATCCATCGAGCAGGCTCAGCGGTACACCCCGTGCGTATTCTGCTGTCTACATGTGGATATCGGTGTAGGGCTTAAAGGAATGTCCCACATTTGAAGATATTTAGGCAGGCATCAAATGAGATGGAAAGGGCTCACGTATAATTATTGGTGTGGTAAAAGTGCAAAAGATTGCTGTGGCAACAAAGCTGTACTGTTTTGTAAGTATGCTCTCCAATACGGCCTTGTGTTATTACGTCATGGAACGTTTTTATAATATCAGAGTCGATGCCAAACTGGCGTTGTAAGTGCAGCATTGCCACTGCAGCGGACGGGCTGACCCACTTATAGGACTGTATTTCGCCGCAAGGTGGCTTGTTAAGTTAGGGGTGTGTAAAGATGTCGATATTTATGTGCACATGTTTTGGCCCTTTGTCGTGGTGCTCTTCCATATTTTTCCGTGATGGCATGTTTTCAGGTGCATTCGCATTCTCGGTGGCGGCGCTTTTCATGCTCATTTGATTCTTAACATCATGCTGGTCATAATTGGTAGTATTACTTAGATGCCTGTATTATGTATCAAAAACGTGCCGTTCGTGATAGAGACTCGCATTCAAGACGTGAAGCTAGTTGACAGCTAATTGCTGTCCGCTGACGAGACGATGCGTGCTGACGTACTTCAGACACGAATAAGTTAATAGCCATATCTTTCTGGACCTTGAACAACAATATGGCCTTGGAGAAGGAGTTTTTATGGTGCTTTGATGACGGTGTGCATCTTTGGGTAACTTCGAATTAGGCGGCGTGAAATAATCTGCACATGTTTGCGTGCACCTAGCTTACAGGCGACAGCATGCACAGTCTTACAAAGGGCATGACTGTGAACTGCAGTGAATGACCTTGAAAAGTTGATCAATAGCAGCTGCAAGGGGTCGAGGACTTCTCGGGTCAGTAAACGATCAGAGGAATTAACCGGAAAGCCCACGGAAGACCGTGCGGAGGTGTCCCGGGGATACGCCTGGCTGCGCACAAAAGGGAAAGGATCGGATCAAGCGATGCGGATGATGTCTCGGTGTGTGACTGTGTACCAAAGGATCAAAACAGTATACTGCAATACAATAGAATAAACGCATTTTCATGCCTGTCCAGTTTCACCACTATCACTCGTTACAAGGGGCCCTGTGCACAAAGCCATCGCTGGTCTGGCTCCGCCAGCGACAGACTTTCACCTGTTGCTCCCTCCTCCCAGACATGTTCCAGTTGGGCGCCGACAACCGACAGCGGCTGAACGAGAAGCAGCTGGGTCGGCTACTGAGCCAACTGCTACAGCTACCTGGCCAGATGGGCGAGGAGGTCGCCTTCGGCCCCGCGGCCGTGCAACCGTCTGTCACCAGCTGCTTCCGCGCCGCCGCCGCAGCCGCCGCGGCCGACGGTGACGAAGAGGACGAAAAGGAGGGGGAGCAGGAGACGACCTTGTGCGAAGCTGAGGTCCTGGACTGGCTGCGCGCCGAGCCGCAGAGCCTGGTGTGGCTGCCGGTGCTGCACCGGGTGGCGGGCGCCGAGAAGTCCCGACATCATGCCCGCTGCAATGGCTGCAAGGAGTACCCCATCGTCGGTTTCAGGTTCGGGCCGGCAGAGGCAGCGTGCATGTCTGAAAGCATGCGTAGTGCGACACGGAGGTTTACATTACTTGAGTGTTGGCGATTTTTTCCCAGTGCCCGATTTGCAAAAGGCGTTACAGAAATACACGTAAAAAAGTAAGGTAAATTGCGTTGTCACATGCTTCTTTGTAGTGGAAATGGTCCACGTTCTGAAAGTAAGCATTCTATAAAATTTCCGTGAGCTTGGTTGGGTATCGAACCGAAACCAAAAGTTTGGTGACCAATCTGCTCATTTCTTTTGGTGATTTTGCGTGTTTTTCAATTCCATATCTTGCATCGAATATGTGTTCGCATTATATCGGGTTTTAATGTGCTAGGTATCAAAATGTGATGCGGTGTTGGGGATGTTAGGGAGCGTATTATTAAGTGGCATATGTCAGCTTTACAGCTTAAAAGTTGTTAAACGCCGTGTGAGGGCTGCATTGCTTCATTGTAACTAGGACTGTCTTGCTCGTAATTATGGTTTTATGAAACCAGTCACGCGCATCACGCAGTTCCCAATCCTCTTGAGTTGATCCAGTTGTACCTGCGTTACAGATACCGGTGTCTGAAATGCTTCAACTTCGATATGTGTCAGCAATGCTTCTTCACCGGACGTGTCGCCAAAAGTCACAAACTCAGTCATCCCATGCACGAATATTGCACAGAGGTAAGCGAACATCAGCTGAGATGCTCTGGAGGGAAGAAATATAGTCTTAAATAGCCTGCGATGCATGCATTGGACCAGATCACTACCTCCCTCGGCGAAAGAGCCTCAGCACACGCTCCGAGTTGCGTGCCGCCAATTTGAATAAACTCATTTTATACAACTGTTTTACTTCCCCACCCCTCTGTGAACCATGTTCGTCAAAGCTGAACGGCAATGCGGGATGAGTTGTAAAGGGCGACGCTGAGCACATGATTGTTGCACAAGCATTTCTCAAGCTGATCATCAAGCTGAGTGGTGGTTGGCTCATAAGTCATTTTCTATTCGGGAATGTCATGTGCCATTGATGCTGCGTGATTGGTCTTGCACCACGCTGTTTCGCAAACAAAACTTTGTTTTTGCTATTGCTGTCTTTTCGGGATTCGCGTTGGGCCTTGTTATCGTTATGGCTGTGTTCCAGAGTTCGTCAAGCGATGACATCAAGGACTTCACCAGGTCGATACGAAACCGGTTCAAGTCGAAGCACTACTTCCGCAAGCATACCAAGCTGGGCTACCTCCCTGTCCAGCCCATGGCTGAGGTATTGGCCAATAAATCGTCCGGTTCGTTGTCCCTAAACATCGATGTTTTAGCGGTGCCGGCATCAGTGCTGCCGTTACGAAGCACAGGAGCTATACCTTGGTTTCGGCCTCATGGACCTGCGCCACATCATTCAGGGCTGCTGGAGTTCGGTATGCTGTTTTAATATTTCCCTCATACAGTTTCCCTTTCAACTATAATCAGTTCGTCTCTGCTAGAATAGTTCGATATGGCCAACGACTTCTCTAAGCGTCATGTTAAACAACACGCCTTCGTGCCATGTTTTGCTGGTTGTTCATTTCCAAACACATCGTGACGTTCCTCTGTCACCCTTTCCCTTTCAACGAAACTCAGTTCGTTTCTGCCAGAATCGTTTGATATACCCGACTTTTCGAAGCATCATGTCGAACAATACGTATGCATGTCCTGTTTTGCCCGGCCGTTCGCTTCCAAACACATTACGACCTCGTAGTTACGAGCGCTGTCGTCCGTTGAATTCCGTTCTAAGCGGTCAAGTCATTTTAAGTAAGTTATTTTAAACAACGCGTCTTCATGTCATGTTTTTGCGGTCGTTCATTTCCAAACACATCATGGCCTGGTAGTTATGAGCGCTGTTGTTTGCTGAATGCCGTGACGTCAAATGGTGTGGCGTCTCAGGGCGTCACTTCGGCCGCCTCCGCCGATCATCTGCGCACCTGCTCACTGGACCAGGGCGCGCGCACGAACGGACACGCAACCTCCGAAGTGGACGCTCACAGCTTCTCCAGTCCGGAGAGGTACGTTTCGTGCTGGGTCGGGCGATGCGGCGGTCCGGGCAGTCTGAAACATGATTGGGGTTGTGCTGTTTGAGGACTCAACTGCATGGGGTTTAACACGTTTGATAGACTAGTGTATCATGGCACTTCTGAAAAAAGATGCCGCCTGATTGTTTTTTTACAGGGTGTCACTGTGTATGAGTGTCAGTAGTGTCATCCTTGCCACATCAGCTGTACTTGTGTCGTTCGTTCTCGGAGCCCATCTTCATGTAATTGAAAGGTCAATTTGGCTGACTTTGCAGTATGGGGATTTTATGTATTTGTGCACGCTCGCTTTCATGCGCTCTTTTCTCAAAGGCCTTCGGCATTTGTGGAATGTTTTAGTGTTAAATGACATTTTGTTTATGAAAAATTTATATTTCGAAATGCTCCGAACGACAAAAATTGAAAATGAAACGGAACATATTCAGCTCTGCAGCGAATTACTATTTTGTCGTCATTTTCCTGCTTGTTTGACCTACAGAGCGATTTTCAGAAGAAACTGTTTGCTTTCAGCCACTTAGAACCCTGGACATATTGCAACTCTGGGCAGTTACACGCCATAGGCCTTTGTCACAGATTTCGTTCCGCAGCGTGGCCGTTACTTGCTCCACGGAAGCGAAGCACTGCCGAGCGTACAGTAACCCATCCGGCGTCCCATGTCTGTGCAGTGAGGACGAGCTGCAGCTGATCACGCAGTACTGCATGAGCCTCTCGTCCGAGGGCGTGTCGGACGAGACGCGCGACGAGCAGCTGCGCGCCGTCATCCGCCAGCTGGAGCAGGAGAACCGCGCCCTCCAGGCCGAGTACCAGCGGCTGGCACGCGCCGGCCCCGCCGCCCCGGCCGGCCTGCCGGCAGCCGCCGCCGGTCCGCCTACCAACGCCGAGCCGGAGGCGCCGCGCGCCGGCGACGACGCCGACCCGCCCCCGGCTCTGCCCGCCTCACCCCCGCCGGAGCTGGGTCGAGAGTCGTCGAAGGAGGAGGAAGAGGAGGAGGCCCCGCCTCCGGTGGCCTCCTCCGGGGAGAACGCACCTCCTCCGGCGGCGGAGGAGCCCGACGGCGGCCGACCCGAGGGCGAGGCCCCCCTGCAGACCAGGATGCAGGAGCTGGACGAGCACAACCGGCAGCTGGGGCAACGGCTGAGCAAGCTACGGCGCCTGCTGAACGGGGTAAGGGACGGGGTGGCCGGGACAGGCTAGGGCTGACGGGGGTACGGCGGAGGGGGGCGGTCGGGATGGACTGGGGCTGAGGGGGTAAGGGAGAGGAGCGACTGGGACGGGCTGGGGCTGACGGGTTATGGTGTATGGGAGCGGTCGGGACGGGCTGGTGCTGACGGGGTACGGCGGAGGGGGCGGTCGGGATGGGCTGGGGCTGACGTGTTATGGTGTATGGGAGCGATCAGGAAGGGGTGGGGCTGACGGGGTACGGCGGAGGGGAGCGATCGGGACGGGCTGGGGCTAAGGGGGTAAGGGAGAGGAGCGGTCAGGACGGGCTGGGGCTGACGGGACACGGCGAATAGAGCGGTGGGGACGGGCTGGGGCTGAGAGGGTATGAGATGGGAGCAGTCGGGACGGGCTGGGGCTGACAGAGTAAGGGAGGGGGCGGCCGGAACGGGCTGGTGCTGGCGCGGGACGTTGGACAGGAATGGTCGGTGATGTGCCCGGTTCGACGGTACCCTGGGCCAGTGACGGCTGGCATAGTCTCTCTGAGTTGTTTCTAAGTAACAGGAGCTAACTTCCCCTCTGTGTAATCTTGGTGCCTTTGTACCAGTGAATGCGTGCGTCTTCTGGCACCTTCCTCGTCTGATAGAACAATTTGTACAGACATGTTTGGTTTGGGTATTAGGTCACATTTTGCACGTGGTATCCACATGTGCATCATTCAGACATTAGGCCTTTTTACCTTTCACGCATCACTGCTACCTAATTTGCCCCGCAGTATTCCAAATGCACCTAGTTCCGAAATACACGGAAAATGGGATAGTCACGATTAAAACTTTTTGTTTGTCGTCAGGTAAATCAAAATAGCCGGTAAACCTGACTCTGGAAGCGTTTTTGTTTCATCGTCATGTACCTACTCGCCATTTTACGTTTGTGCATTTGGTTGCATGGGACCAAATCATTAAGTACTGCAACTATGACTTAACAAATAAGTGCTTGATGATGAAACAAAAGCGCCTCTGGAGCAAACCGTTATGTCTATTTTGGCAAGTTTGACGATGAACCATGGATATCATTCCCGCTTGTCATATTTTCGAGATTGCAAATTTGGTACCAAAGAAGGTTTTAGTCCCAAAAGGTTTGCGTGAAAAGGACTATTACGCACTCACGCTAAAGCAGAATAGACCAGCCAATTGTTGATGAGGTGGAGACCGGATTATGTCGTTTTGGGGACGCACGGTTTTGTGAGTTGACTTCTTACAAACACGGAAAAAGTCCTCCGCGCCGTCAAGCCTCAGCGCATCTCGTCACGCACGCACGTCATCACAATGCATTTGCACGGCGCCAGGACGATTGCAGACGGCGATCCGCGCAGCTGTGAAGAACGTGATGTGATGTGATGTGATGTGATGTGACGTGATGTGATGTGATGTGAAAGTGATGTGAGTATGCGTGGGCCAACGCAAGGCCGTCCGGGCGTCTCGAGTTGACGGTCCGGTGTCTGCCTGCAGGGCACCAACCTGGCTCGAAGCAGCACACTGCAGACGCGCTCGGTGACGGCCTCTCAGCTCGCCAGCGACTCCCCAGCGCCCGAAGGTCAGCCCAGCAACGACGCCAGCGGCAGGGGCGCCGAGCTGGCGCTGGCCGCCGGCTGGCACGGGGCTAAACAAGCAGCCGGGTTTGCGAGGGATATTGGTAGACGAACTGTAGTGTTGGGATCACATGTAACTGCTTCCATCACGTATTGATATGCGTACGTCGCTTCCATCATGTATTCATACGCGCACGACGCTCCCATCATGTATTGAGACGCGTACAACGCTTCCATCATGTATTCAGGCGCGTGCGTCACTGAAGTAAAAAATGGAGTTCAACGGAGAGTGGGGCAGGACAAAGAGCAAAAAGCGCAAGGTCCCGATGCAAAGATAATAGAGCAGGGTATCTCTTCTCTAGCTTGGGTACCCTGCAAGATGCTCCCTTACCCTGAAATCGATTTGCTGTCGGTTGGTCAACGATAAGGCAGCTTCGGGTGCACTGTGCCAGTTCAGATCTGGGTCGTATAGCTTGCCCCAGATGCAGTTGGGTTGGACTGGATAGGATGTGTTGATATACATAAATATAAGTCGACTACAAGAGGTAAGTATTTCTGCCCCGATAGTGCAGTTGGTTAGAGCACCCACCTTTCGATCCACCCATCCGTGGTGGAGTGGGATCGAGTCGCTTTGGGTTCTCGCTTTATGACCTCGACGGATGTGGCTTGCGGCCGATGGCAGCGGCCGCGCTAAAGCTCAGATGACGTCAGAGGACACGACGCATCGTGCCGGATATTGTGGCATGTTGAAATTTTGCCGCTAAATTCTGCCCCTGACCTGGAACTGCACGATCAGATTGCAGTTGTCAAGGTTCACACAGCAAGCAGTGTCTAGCGTGAGCTCTCATCCCAGAAATCCATCCATTCAAAAGGTTGGAAACAAATCCTGAAAGATACGTGCGAGAATGAATGGTTATGGTTGACTTATAAGAAAACAATATACAGCTGTGCGTGCAAAGTATGCCAGTGGACTTGTACTGTCACCAACTATTCCACACGAAAACTATAAAGTGGGTGTAAATCTCACCTATCGCTCAGATTACCAGTGAGCTGAATTTGCGAACTGTGTTAAGAACATTTTATCTGTTTCAGGTGGCTGTGGGCGTCCGATTCCGCTGGCTTTTTCGCTGCCCAGCAGAGAACAGTTCAACGCAGAGCTGCTGAGTGCGTAGCTGCGTAGCTGCGTAGATTGCCCCCTCCCCCACCGTTGGTGGAAGTTATGACCCAGACAATGCTGTCGGGTGCATGCTACATCCGAGGTCCGTGGCTACCGCTGGGTGTAGGTGTGATTTCACGAGTGGGCGATTCATTACAACAAGCTACTTATCTTCCGAATGCATATCCTGACCGCATGGCTGACTGTCATGCGATAGAGCTTTGAGGCCGAGTGGTGAGTTGAGAGATGAGGGTCGCCGCCGCCACGGGTGCATGGTTCGCCCTGTTACTAGGAGAGTGAGGTGCCGGGCACATCGCTGCACCGGGCTGTCCACTGCTGGCTGGGTATTTGAATATTATCGTGTTGAACGCAGCCGTTATGTGTGCTTTGTGTAATTGCCGTGAACAATGTGATATTTACTGGTCTTTACACGTTAGCAAGCGCTTCCGGAGCGGCGGCAGTGAATGTTGGAGCGCAGGTGGGAGCGGACGCGCCCTGTTTCGTATCTTTTTGCGGCTAACGCGTCAACAGTGTGTTGTGTAAATAAACAAGAGCCAACCCAGCGTTCACATGGCCCGGTTTTGGTTGCAAGTACTGTGGCGTTTAGATAGCACCATACCAACATGATATCAACCAAATGTCTTTAACTCAAGAGGTGAGATGAATGGAACTGAGCACTGACGTCCTAGATCCCCCGTTTATTCGAAATAAACAACGCTTCTACCCGCTGCATGAACTGCCCGCGAGCACAGAGCAGGGGGATGTATTTGAATGAATATAACATTGCCAAACTTTCGGCATGTCAATTATGCGCGTCTACATGGTACTCTCTTGAAAACTGTATGCTACTGTTCGAGAGGAAGTCCTCATAAATATATTCCCCACCATAACCAAAGGGTGAAATGGAGCGTATGTACCTGCTTGTGTGTAATCACGATCCAGCGGTAGCTTTAAGATGCTTGATTTCGTGTTCGTACTTTGCCGATTCGGACAGCGTTATGCTGGAACAAAAAATGTGCACTGGAGCGAAATTGTAGTGTTTTTTCCTCTTAAAGGCCGTGCTTTTAACGTGTGTGCGCGGATGTACAAATGGTGGGCGGTTGGATGCTTCACAGAGAAACGGCAGAGTGAAACAAGTGACATTAGCTCCGACGTATGTCGTGTTTTCTCCTGAAATCTGGCGGACAGCAGCGGCAGGCTAACGGATGGGAAGTGCTGTCTTACAACAGCATGAACAACCAACGTTGCGAGCAAGATTGCAGAAGATGATAGCGCCGCTTGAACAACAGCACTCATTCAAATAATTGCATTGTTGTTGTGTTATGCTGCCACATGAGGCTGCGTAATGACATGTTTTCAACAAAGACAAAGTGTAACTGACAGTGGCTTGAAAC
Source organism: Pollicipes pollicipes (assembly GCF_011947565.3). Classification (NCBI taxonomy): domain Eukaryota; kingdom Metazoa; phylum Arthropoda; class Thecostraca; order Pollicipedomorpha; family Pollicipedidae; genus Pollicipes; species Pollicipes pollicipes. The sequence goes on along the minus strand of NW_023596448.1, from coordinate 22,048,081 downwards.
GCAGCTTCCAAACACTTGCCCGACTTTTGCGCCTTTGTAAGAAGCTTCAAGGTAGATACCGGTGGCAAATACTGACGTGTGGGCTGTGAACATACCACTCTTGAGAAGACTGAGACTGACCCTTTCTAATATCATGCAGTTCGAATTAGGAGCATATATTGGGTCGCATCTGTTTTCCGCAGTCGCACTGGTGCGGAAGAGTCCGACAGCATTCACTGAGTTCTTTCCAAACGTTTGCTCATGTCTTTGTTCGGTAACTGGAGCCCTTGAATTGAAGATGCTCCTTACAACTCATGTAAAAGCTTTTATATTAAAACAGGAACCAGTTCAACATGACCATTAGCTTTTAAAACGTGTAAGGTGCGTTTGCAATTGCATAGGGCTGTCTCTATATGAGCGGTAGATTCACAATTCAAGGGACACGACATGTGGGAGTATTTTTACCAATGTTTTGTTAACGCGCAGACATCATTTCATTACATCGCTTACTACATCGCTCACTACACATCACTACACATCACTACACATCACTGCACATCATTCGCTACAGACATCTATGCGTTGTTTTTACGTCCGTGCAAGGACGTATGTGAACAGCGCGTGACCAGATCAGTCAGTGGCATTAACCGACATCCGGCTTATGTGTATGCACGCTGGAGTGTGACACTAGTGAGGATTGATAGGTCCTCTGTAGACAGCGGATAAGCTTGACCTTTAGTATATCTCCGTCATTTCCGTGCCGTATTGTGCCGTGTATACAATACCGCGATCGATAACCTGCGCTGGCGTATCGCGCGCGACTCCGTCAGGTTGCCCCAGCCGCAAATGCCACGCAAAATACCCACATCGCACGTGGAAATGTTGAGCCACCATCTTCTCGATTTGGTGGGTGTAAGTGTCTTCGTAGTTGAGGCGGTACCAGTTATGATAAAGCGGGGATGAAGCCACGCCTGAACCAAGTTTGCGCTTCTAATGTAGCTTCGGCGGCCACAGTAATCAGTACAGGAACATTTCGTTGAACGCAACGATTCAGCAGGATTCATATCGAAGCGTAATATAATGATAATGATATCTGTCAGATATCACTATTTTATCATCTTTTCGTGTCAGAACCGTCGCCTCTCTGGCGATTTATGGGTGGATCTCAGCAAGTGATTGCGCCCCTCGCTGAACGGGCTCAGTTCCTAGTCTTGCCTGCACTCTCTGCCGAATTCGACCAGCCCCAAAGCCCCCCAATTCGACCAGCCCCAGCCCAGCCCATGTTGACCAAAAGGACGTCCAGTGCCGGGGTTGAGGGAAGACAATCTATTGGGCTTGTGTGATATGCGGACAAGCAGACACGGCTTTGACAGACTGGCGTGACGTTCAGACACCGCAGTCCTCCCGCTGTTTGGCTGTTGGAGACAATTTGCGGGCTGAGGCATCGCGCACAAATCGGTAGGGCGTCTCTCATGGATTTTCCGTACCGATGCGTCCTGAAATCTGTCTTTTCACAAAGTTGAATTGCCCCGGCACCCCACAATCCTGCCATAGTATTATGATCTAAGGACCATCAGCCATGTTATGAATACATTTGCAGCAGATTTGCAAAGGTTTGTAAACGTTATGAGTGTGACGCGTCATATCTTTAAAAACAGGAACCCCAAGCCAAATTGTACGTTTTGTAGTGTTTAAACTTGTACACCCTCCTTGACATAACTTCTATGAGCATTGGAACTTTGGTTTTGAGATAGGCTGCTTCTCTCGGAGTTAAAGTTCTCACCTCTCAACTTCACACAAGGGCATGGAACATAAGCACCGTCGCCACGTAATCTGGCACTGGCAACTGATTCATGAAGGACGTCACGGGATGTGTGGTTAGTATATCTCCGGCTGCTGGTTGGCTGTCCCTGGAATATCTACGTTGCGGGACTGCTGGGAGGTTCATGGAGCGGCGCGTGCCAGTGGTGGTGGACATTAATGTTACAACAGGACCTTCTACACACAGGGGAGTTTGAATGTGTACGAGTCCTCGGCACACTGAAACAGCGGAGTTACGGCGAACCATACATGCGAAGCCTCTCACGGTGGTAATTTTTTAGTTTCCTTATGAGCATGGCACGTAAGGCCTGTCGTCACGTGACCTGTCACTGGCAACTGATACAGCCAGGATTAGACGTGACGTGTGCTTAACGACTATGGGACCCCCGGCTACTGGTTGGCTGTACTTGGAAACTCAACGTTGCATGACAGCTGAGAAGCCCATGGGACGGCGCGTGCCAGTGGTGCAGTCTGCTCCAGACACTGGGAGAGGCAGTATCTCACGCGGCTGAGCCAGCTCTAGACGCGCGCGAGAGGAATGCCGCGTTCTGCCGGCATCCGGTGGTGGCCGGCTTTCTCGGCGCTGGTCTGCCTCGCAGGCTGCGGTGGCGACCGCTACACGGCCGGCACCCTGCGGCAGTACCTCCAGGAGGTGGTCAACGAGGCGCTGGAGTTTCACTGCGGGAGTCTGAAGCAGCCGGAGAGTAAACCCAGTGTCTCTCAGTGCGGCTGCCCTGAGGGTTTCAAGTGGTGCGCTGGACACTGCTACAAACTGCAAGAGGCGTTCATGACGCACGACCAAGCTGAGGCCAGCTGTGTACAGATCAACTCACACCTGGCGGTGCCACGCAGTCGTGAAGAGAACCTGTGCGTCGCCGTCATGGCCAGTGAAGAGAACAAGTGGCTGGGCATCAACGATCGGTATAGCGAAGGCTTATTTGTCGATTGGGAAGGTCGTCCACTGACGGGAGAGCACTTCAAGGCATGGGCCCGTGGCCAGCCCGATGACGCATCCGATGAAGAAGATTGTGTGGAGATTTTGGGATCGAAGTCGAGTGAACACCTCATATACGGCAAGTGGAACGACAGAAAATGCACCGACAACAATCCTTCAGTGTGCCAACTGGCGTAGGCAAAGCATTCAATGCGGCCGATTGAAGTCTGGAAAGGTTTGTGGTTTCATGTACTTACTTCCGTCTTTGCTCCTTTAGCCGATCCAGTCGACCTATTTACGCGCTGCCACTGTAATAAAAGCAGATATAAAATACGACCAACTGATGTGTTTGCTGTACAACCGAGATTGTTGGAGCAGAACCCAAAGATTGTTCAAAACCGAACATTCTCCATGCAAAATCCGCTCAGAACTCGAAGGGGTTTCTGGCATGATGTGTCAAAAAACGGATTTTTCTTGTCAGTTGCACAGAATGATTGAGTCGAGGTGCTCCTAGGCTCACTCTCCGTTTCACGCACTCGGAGGACCCCGAGTACGAAATCTCAGCATGGGTCTGCAATTCACGGTGTCGACCGTACACCTCTGACCGCGTCACGTGCCACTCCAGTGAGAGGCAAGACTGCAGGTGAGAGAGCTTTTCTGCTTCGCTCAGACCCCGATGCTCGTGCACCACTGCATTTAACAGCGGAGCGCCAACGAGGTCACCGCAGTGGCGAGCCGTCAAAGTTTTCGACTTGGAGCTTCGGGGCCGCCGAGCCGAGCCATGCGCCGAGCCATGTGCCGAGCCATGTGCCGGGAAATGTGCCGAGCCATGTGCCGGGACATGTGCCGGGTCATATGCCGAGCCATGTGCCGGGACATGTGCCGGGCCATATGCCGAGCCATGTGCCGAGCCATGCGCCGAGCCATTTTGCCGAGCCATGTACCCGAGCCTGTGCCGGACATGTGCCGAGCCCATGTGCCGGGACATGTGCCGAGCCATGTGCCGAGCCATGTGCCGAGCCATGTGCCGAGTTATGCCCCGAGCCATGGCTATGCGGACGATTCGAATCGTTTCGGTAGGTTCTGAGAACTGAGTTGTCTGTAAGCAAGATTTCGGACTTAGGGTCCACACATTTTCAACTGCAAGAGGGAATCAGGTTTGGCGCATCAAAGTGAGGTTCACAGCTGTCGGCGCTGTAGGCTTTGAAATCTAAGCGGTCTGCTATTGCATGGAATTTTCTCTTCGGGCCTTTTGAGGTGTTTGACCTCAGGTCAAGTCTCGCCATTGCGATCTCATGATTCTCCTCATTGCATGAAATCGTTGGTGAAGGTTTTAAAGCAATCGGACGAGCCCTTTCGGAAAACGAGCGTGTCAACTCCATGTGCCGGTTCTTTAGACCCTGTCACGACTGGGAGCCCCTTGACTAATTGGCCGCTACCCAATGCGCTGTCGATCGCACGGGTCATGTGTTACACGTCCACATGCTCGCCAAGATGTTTCGATGGTTTCCACGGTTTTTGGTGTCAGATGTCGGCCAACCTAGGACCATGGGAGCGATCTGGAAAGCAGCGTGCTTCGCTGAGAAATCGAACGGACAATCACTGGCTACAAATTGTGGTATCGCACGTGCCCGTGTCACAAGACCGCAAGCTACCAAGGCGAACTGTTGCAATTGTGATGCTTTTTCACGTTATGCGCCATATCCCGGCGCCCAGGGTAGCTAGAGTGGCGAATCCAACTGCAAAGCCTACACCAAACCATTATCCATGCTTGAGGATAAGCGTAGCGAAGCAAGCGTGCAAACGCTCGTACGAACCAAATGAAGTGAAATCTCACGAAGATACGGTTAGGACGGGTGGTCGACCGTTTCCCAACGGCTTCTTCCGACCACTGCACGGCACGTTCTTGGACGGGGACATACTGCAGTATGTTCGTAAAAACAAAATGTTGGCCTGGGTCATTTTAGGTCAGCGATCGACTCTGACCTTTCAAAAGTCAATGGTACATGTCTGTTGCGATCCCTGTCATCAATAAATTCGAAATGAGCACCAGAAACTGCCCCATACACCAAGCTCTCGAATAAAAAACATATTAGTTTTGACCTCGGTCTGACCTTCACATCTTACCCGATCAATGGATGGGTTGGAATGATGAATTCACTTGGTTTACTGCCTCATAAATTATTTCAGATGTGTATTGCTTTGCCTAACACCCCGGTTTTCGCATCACGTTGGATGATTGCTCATAAATGCCCTTTGCTGACATCCATAACCTGATGTTGACCTGTCAAAGGCCAGTGACATTGCAAGGTACATCTAGCTTTTTACATCACCACTACATAATTACCTACAGCTATGAAAAGTTGGCGCATGGGCGCTGCATGACCTACAGCAGTCGATGCGCCCTAAAACCCCAAATCAAATCAAGAAAAGTTGGCGCGACTACCCCGCACCGTTCGGAAAGCATTCTGAAAACCTTCAGAGAGTCAATTTGACCCCCACCCGAGGGCGCGTTAACGTCTCTTTCGGTACTGGTTTCTGTCACGACCGCCAGAGCCAGGCATCGTCGTAGCTCTTGCTCTGTCCGCTGCGTCCCGTCGCTGACGCTGACACGCTCTGTCGACGCTGCGTCTCCTTCGGACGCCGTCCCGTCGCTGACGCTGCATGACTCTGTCGGCGCTGCGTCTCCTTCTCGGACGCCGTCCCGTCGCTGACGCTGGCGACTCTGTCGGCGCTGCGTCTCCTTCGCGGACGCCGTCCCGTCGCTGACGCTGGCACGACACTGTCGCGCTGCGTCTCCTTCGCGGACGCCGTCCGTCGCTGACGCTGGCACGACACTGTCGGCGTGCGTCTCCTTCGCGGACGCCGTT